>NC_134643.1:136012753-136312753 GCF_030463565.1 Pelecanus crispus | reverse complement strand
TGGCCACCTGGGCACACTGCTGGCTCATGTTCAGCCGGCTGTCAACCAACACCCCCAGGTTCTTTTCGGCCAGGCAGCTTTCCAGCCACTCTTCCCCAAGCCTGTAGCGTTGCATGGGGTTGTTGTGCCCGAAGTGCAGGACCCAGCACTTGGCCTTGTTAAACCTCATACAGTTGGCCTCGGCCCATCAATCCAGCCTGTCCAGGTCCCTCTGTAGGGCCATCCTACCCTCCAGCAGATCGAAAACTCCCACCCAGTTTGGTGTCGTCTGCAAACTTACTGAGGGTGCACTCAATCCCCTCATCCAGATCATCGATAAAGACATTAAACAAGGCCAGCCCCAAAACAGACACCTGGGGAACACCACTCGTGACCAGCTGCCGACTGGACTTAACTCCATTTACCACTACTCTCTGGTCTCAGCCACCCAACCAGTTTTTTACCCAGCGAAGACTACACCCGTCCAAGCCATGAGCTGCCAGCTTCCCAAAGAGAATATTGTGGGAGGCAGTGTCAAAAGCTTTGCTAAAGTCCAGGTAAATGACATCCACAGCCTTTCCATCATCTACCAGGTGGGTCACCAGGTCATAAAAGGAGTTCAGGTTGGTCAAGGTTCTGAACAAAAGAGTTTAAAGAAATGTTGGCATCAACAAAAAATAAACTGAAAAAATACTTAACAGAAAATCTCTCTTCATCCACTCCTTGTGATACCTTCACGTTAATGTATACTTCCTTGCATTTTGCCTTTTTAGGTGATGAGAAATTCTGTTGAATTTTTGGAGACTGGGGAAAAAAACATGCCTGCCTCAGAAATAATAGTGCTGTATGAATAGTGAACATCACTTTGGAGTAGGTTTTGTTGTATCTCTTATTAATGCAAGTAAATGTATTTGATTCAAATATGAATTGCCTTGTCATTTTTCAGTACTTTTTAATGAACTTGTTCAGTTCATTTATTTATAACTATTGTGTACCCCCTCAATGGCACAGAAATTTAGCCTGGGTGGAAATGCATGATTTTGACAGCTTATTTGGGTTTTTGAATGTGCTCTGACTAGTCTGTGGGCATACAGCATGAATCCAAATGTAGGGAGTCTAACCAATCAAATGCATACATATGGTTTAGATGACCTGCATGTGCAGGAAAGGCTGCTTGTTGGACTAGAGAACATTTGCACAGCAAATGAATAAGAGATAATAAATGACAGATACATTGGATTTACTGCACGTATTCTGCATAGATGTTCTTTGTGTATATCTTAAATGCCCTGAATTCAGAACAAGTCAGGTTTACTTTGTCCATTGAAATGAACTGTGCAAATTCCAGCGGTAAGTTATAATTTATAGTATGGGTGCTGCTGCAGAAATATGATTCTTCCATTCAGTCTCTGTGTGTATTTCGGCATCTATTTATTGCAACTGTCTAATGAAAAACAAACCTCTTTGTTTTGCAATCACATTGATGTGCATTAAGGGATTGGCTCTTTCTAATGATCTGTGTGTCTTGTTAAAAAGGATGGGGATGCTTACCCAATTCTTATCTTAAATTTGATTTAAACTGTATATACAGTGCACAAGATATTAGACGGCATTTTATTTCCTTTCATTGGCATTTCTGACAAAGCCCATTTAGACTAATTCTAGATGTGGGTGTTGTAGCCATCTATCTGTATGTAGACGTGCTGCACCAGGCTCCTGTTATGGACCTGTGGAGAAAAAAACAGATCAGATGACTTGTGCCTACAAGTACCTATTTCTCTGCACTAACCATAAAGGGAGCTCTGCTGTCTGATAAGCTCAGATGTACAGGTATTATTTGAAGATATCGAAAGTTTGGTGAGATAACACTTGCCAATTCATTCCATGACTAGTGCAAAAACAATTGTTGCTTATTTTGTACGGAAGAATCTATTTGCCTGATCACCTCTGTTTAGATATCAGAACTACCTTACAACGAAGGTAAACTAAATTGAGGATTTCGGACACTGAGTGTTTCAGATAATAATTTCACATTTCTGCTCTCAATGGCTCAAAGTGGAGAAGGTTCACTGGCTTCCTCACGTATATAATTTTTAAGTTCTTTTAAAGATCTTGACAAGCAGGAATCAAGGCCTTGTTCCTGCAGTACCTTCTGTATTAGCAGAGGGATTCACATCCCTGGCAAAGGAGCTCTGTGTATAAGAGGTAGCTTACAGACACAACTTGCATTTACAATAGAAATATTTCTGTCATTATCAATTATTATTGCCAGTGACTGGGATTTCTGAAGTAACTGAGCCCAGGTCTCCTCTCTTTCCTCAAGAAAAAAAATGTCTAATTTGCAATTAGAGCTAAGTTTAGAAAGTTAAGCTGGAAAATATTGCCAGCTGTGAGGAATCACTTTTGGAGTCAGAAAAGCCTAGTACAAATGAAAAAGACTTTATAAAAAGGTAAAGAGAACTAGAAACAAAGGCTTATTGAAATAATTTAAGATTCAAAGGCTCCAGGCACTTCTGAAACATGATAATACCACTTTTCTTAATGGCCTTCTATTTTTTTCACTTCACACATTTTAAAGTCCTCTGCCTCTCCCTACCCCCACCCCTCCACCCCCCAAAATCCCAAGTATGGAGCATTTAATTTTGTGGAGAAGTATTACATTCTCTGAGTAGTAATTGTAGTCTGCCATTTATTCGCCAATAATTGCTTATCTTTCTGTTCCACTCTAGGGAGCATCTGAGGACACCAGCTGGCTGAATATTATTCTTCCTCCATCATCTTTATTTATAGACAAATAAAATAAGCCTATAGGAAGAATCAATGGTTTGTTTTTACCTTTAAAAGTGCCTCTTGGGATAGCATGACCCTTCTGTTTTAAATCCCATGCTTCCTGCTCTGAAATTTTCATCACTGTAGTAGAATTCCCTCTACACCAGTACGCTTCCCAGATACTTCAGTCTCCAGACTGAACAACAGCCATTTCCTCTCACCCCAAATTCTCCTTACTCTTTTGCTAATAAGCTGAAAATCCAATAGCATTGTTTCACTTTTAATTTCAGTGAAGTGCCTCCATTGCAAAAAGACAATAAACCATTGTGCTGGTAGTTTGAACAGTCATTTGTCATCCATGGAGCAATTATGCTGAGAAACAGTTGACAGAATGGACCACTTTCTGCTAATAGTGCCAAAACTCTGCTTTAAAGCAGACACTATCCACAACCAAGCCCAGCTAATGGTATGTGTCAAAAATGATGTTTCTGAAGTGAAATCTCAGGTACTTAAGATATTCCTATTTCCTCCCTCAGACTTCTGCTTAAGGTGATGAGTGAGAAACTGCCAGTCTTCTATACCATTATTGTCTGAAACAATATTTGCTAATAGCTAACTATCCTTAACATTGATTACTTCGAAAGGTCAGAATGATTCCTTGGTATTTTGTTAGCTTTATAAATAGAAATGGTAAAGGCAAAACATGAAAGGTAGCAGAGAGGAGATTCAATAGAATTAAAAAGGTGAAAATGGGAAAGGCAGTGGAGGTATCTGAGGAATAAATATCTGTACAGAATAACAAGAAAAGTTTATAGGTTGTGTATGATGTATACACATAATTAAAAGAAGCATTATGAGGAGTGAGACAGAAAGACAAGACAATCAAAACATGTCATCAGGAATAACCAAGAAAAGGTCACATTTTCACTGAGATTTAGAAAGTAAGTGTCTGTCCTGGTTTCAGCTGGGATAGTGTTAATTTTCTTCCTAGTAGCTGGCATAGTGCTGTGGTTTGGATTTAGTATGACAATAATGCTGATAACACACTGATGGTTTAGTTGTTGCTAAGTACTGCTTATGCTAGTCAAGGACTTTTTCAGCTTCCCATGCTCTGCCAGGTGCACAAGAAACTGGGAGGGGGCACAGCCAGAAGAGTTGATCCAAACTGACCAAAGGGCTATTCCATACCACATGACGTCATGCTCAGTATATAAACTGGGGGGAGTTGGCCAGGGGGCAGGGATTGCTGCTTGGGAACTGTCTGGGTATTGGTCGGTGGGTGGTGAGCAATTGCATTGTGCATCACTTCTTTGTATATTATTATTATTATAATTATAATATTGTTGTTATTACTACTACTATTCTATTTTATTTTATTTAAATTCTTAAACTGTTCTTATCTCAACCCAGGAGTGTTTCTCACTCTTACTCCTCCAATTCTCTCCCCGATCCCACCGGGGCAGGGGGAGTTAGTGAGAAGCTGTGTGGTGCTTAGTTGGTGGCTGGGGTTAAACCACGACAGTATCTTAGTGGCATGTATAAGGAAGAGACAAAATGTTCATCAGCTGGCACATGCAGCAGGACCGTGCAGAAATTTTGAGCTATATGGAGTGCCGCAGCTATTAGAGTTAAAAAGAGGATTTTAGTTAGTAGTAGCATTTTATATGCAATAGTCTAAGTCTGAGACAACAGTACTTTCGAAATGGCTTAAGCCATAAACTACCTCCAGTAGCTCATCCTCGTTCATATTTGGTTCTATTATGATTTATACGCTTTCACAAAGTTGTCATATGCTTTCTAGAGAGCATCATGTTCAATCTTGAAACAGGTAAAGGTGCTGCTAGATTTTCTGCTGATTGGCATTGTCAAAGTGCTGAAGACTTGACTCTTAAATGTTGCTGATCACCATACTCTGCAGATGTAGCTGAGAAGCATTAGTTATAGACGTAAAGGGGAATAGTCACTATTCCTTTTGATGACACTGTTGCACACTAGCTGAAGGCCATTGTCATTCACCAATTGGTCACATCAATTAGGGAAATAACCCTAATAGGTCCCTTCACCACTTTGTTTTCAGAAAAGACTGGAGAAGGAAACTCTATTATAAGGGTGAATAGCTGTCCCCGTTTACCATACCAGTGCAAAGCACAACAGAGTGGTATGCTATGTCACCTAAGGTATCATTTTATTATCAATAGCTACAAGATACCTCAAGTCAAATCTCTTTGTACTGCCACTAAGCAAAACTAGGACCTATTTACCACACTGTATGTGCATTTCTTATATTACTGCTATTTTTACAAACTAACAAAAAGATACTCCATAAGGTATGAAGAAGCTTGAAATAGTTTTGAGAAACCATCCTTCCACACTAATAACCTTTTTCTGCTGCTCTAATTTGTGTCAAATGAAAAGACTGATGGAAAGAAGCCTAAGGATTGGTGGTATTAAGAGTGTCTTTGAGCCTGGTATGCTCTGAGATACTCTTTATGTTAACATACAGACCATCCTCCAAAAGGATTCCAGTCCCTGTGTACAGCACTCCCATCCTTTCACACTCATCAGAAGTGGGAAGGCCGCAAAAACCAAACACCCCCAAAGCCAGCCTCCCTCCCTGACCCCACAGTGAGACTCCCCTCTTTAAATTCTACATATATATATAAAAAAAATCATCAAAGTTTTCCTTGAAAGAAACAACATTTGGATTATGTTGTTCATTTCAGTTGCTACTGAAGAAATTTCAGCTTGCTTAACTTTGGCCATTTTGTGGAGGGCCTGGTGTTTTTTATTGTGGTGGTTGTCTAGCTGTTTATAAGCAAGTAAGTTTTTTCCCTGAAATTGCTAGAGGAGGCTGTGACTTCAGGAAAGCAGTGCAGGGATGACATCAAGCTCCTACCATTGTGAGGTGAAGGAAAGAGACTAAGGTTCTGGTAAGATGTTTTCTTCTGCCCAGTAGCAGGACATTTTTTTCCATTTCTTATTCCAAATTGTTCTTGGATCCTTTAATGACTTGAGGATCTCAGATGTCATGATCATCCAAGAGTACCATCTTATGTTTGCGTCAGGCTAGGTACTTATTAATGGCCCTCTCAAAAAATTATCTTACCATTACAATTATCTAAGCCTCCTTATCAGATCAGAGTGCAGCCATCTGCTCTACACTGGCCTAACTGTAAAGTCCAAGAAGATGGTACAACTCATAGAAATCACAGCTGCTTATTTACTTAATCATATTAGATATAAAATATTATCTCAGTTCTTTCCCAATTGAATGAACTTCATATTGTTTTCTGGAAAAAATTCAAGATGTTCACTTCAGCCTGTGAAAAGCTGTATTGGTGTTAAATACCTAAAAGACTGTCACTGATGGAATTATAATATAATGGAATTAATGTTCCCAATTTCAGCACCAGGTGGTTGCTGCAGATTTTTATAATTGTAAAGCCCTTGACTGTGCTCGATTCAAACTTTATTTAAACATTTGACAGAACTAGGAATTTACTGAAGGGCATAATGAAAGTTTTAACTTTTTCAAAGGCTTGTGTTTTAGAGGAACATACTTAAATGAATATTTATGCTTGGGGATATTGTTTTTATATATATTTTTGGGGTAAATGACCTGTTCATATGCAGTGTGATATACATGAACATCAGTAAAATGTACACTTAAAAGAGGAAACTGCAAGTCAGCTGAAGAATCCTGAGGCAGCGTATTTTCTCAAGTAAATTACATAAATTAAAAATTAAATCCCTAGACACCAACAGTTTCAAGTTACCCTAATGAATTAAAAACAATGGGTAAAATATAACTGGACAGTAAACTAATGAAAAATGACAGAGAAAAAGAGTTTACATTTGGATATTTAAATTCACTGGAGGCAAAGAAAGAACTTTCTGCCAAGAAACTTGAACCCAAATCACAAAGAGTTCAGTACATGAAATATTTTAAAAGGAGCTCTTCATCATCAGTTTGATATTCATCCCTGTTCCTCTTTATGCACTGCTGTTTTCTTGGGCCAAATCAGACCTTTTATATAAAGTCAACTCTGGAAACTAAGGAGTGTCAGGATGTGATATCTGGGTAGAGAAAATAAGGCTTCTTCCTCTGAAATATTGGCTCTTTACATTGATGACTTCTCAAGAGTGGTTCCTGACCAAAATGAAAGAGAGAAAGATACATAACATCCCTAAAATCAAAAGCAATTTTTTTCAATCCTCTTCAGTTGTTGAATGACTTTTGTTCCTACTTTTCCCCCACTACTGTGTCTACATTTCCTAACATAATAGTCTTTAAAAAGATTGTGCTTTTTTTGGACTCTGCATCTTGCTGCAAAGAACACTTGTTACAGCTGGCAGAGTCAGACAGCAATGCACCTCAATTTTTGACCACAATTTCTTGTTCAAAATGTAGTTTGGCAGGTGTATTGGACAGGTGCTAAGGCCAAAAGCACCACTGTAGCAGCAGAATTTCTCCATCTCCAGGGATAACTGCCAGTCACAGCCTGCAAAGGAACAGATGAGGTCTATTTGGTATATAGTAAGCTGACAGCTCAATGTTAGCTCAGACAGATTTCTTAACCTGATGAGAGGCCAAGAAAAAAGATGAAAATGTTCAGGTACTGTAATTTGTTGAACAAGAATGTACCTAAGTTCACACTCCCGTGGGACTCATAGTACCAGCTATGAACAGCTCTCCTTTTGGACTATAAGCAAGTGCTGCTCTGTTTGGTAGATAGTAAGTTTTGTGACTTTTGAAGCCAGACATGGTCTATGCAAAAGAAGCAACTGAATACAGAAGGCAAGAGATGTTTAAGATCCATTCAGGGATTTAGCTGCTCAAAGACATTTCACAATTACTCAGAAGTGTGCTTTTCCAGGTAGGTACCCTACTATCCAAATGTTCTTAGAGAATAGTTACATCCTCTCTGTTTTGCTAGCAAGTCAGTCTAGTTTATTCTCCTTTCATGTGATAAAGACTGGCATGGTCAGGGGAGCAGAGTGCCTTTCTCCATACATTTGTTCCAATTAGGATTTACTGATTAGGACCATGAGTGACACAAATTGTACATACAGTAATTTCTTCTCCATTATAATTTCCAACTTCTGAGTTTTCTGCTTACAGAAGATACTATTTTTATTATTCCTTAACTGAATTTCAGCCTAATTCTATTATTCCAGATCATCCAAATTTAAAGTCAATCCACATCTCATGATATGATATCCTTATGCTCTTCTGCACAAACAAAATCTCTTTATTTTCACATCAAACTTTCTTAGCACACTCCTGCTTTGTTGTGCTGAGGTATCTAACTAAAATATAAGTAATTTTAAAGGCAGATTCTTCAGGATTGTAAACCTTATCCAATGCCAGTAGTTTGCTTTCAGCATAACTATTATTGCCTCTTCATCAGGCAATTTTATATACTTGTTATAAATCCTGTATTCGTCTCTATCTTCTCCAGTTCAACTATTTCCTGTATGTCCCCATGTCAGAGGTTTTGTTGAAGCACAGCTAGATGAGATCTACTGCATTTTCCTGCTCTAGAAAAATCAGTCATCTTACCAGAGAAGTTCTCAGGTTAGTCTGGCAAAACCTGTCTTTGAAGGGCTGACAACCCGAATTCTATCACTTTTATGATTTAACTCCATGTCTTTAATTTATTCTCATATCACTTGTCACCTCCTACTTCTCTAGCTTTTACCAAGTCTCTTACTTTTGCTGTTTACAAAGGTGAGTTTTCTCATTTGCTTTGTCTCTTTCACACCTCTTTTTTTTGCACCTGTTTCTGAAGTGATAAGGTGATGGCCAGAGATTAAATCTGGCTTTGAACTTTTCACAGTAGGCTGCAAGAGGGACTGTAATCACTGTCTAAGTAAGGAAAGGAAAAGGGGAGGTCTGTAAGTGTGACAGTATCAGCTGAAACAGAGGTTCATATCCCATTATTCAGTGATGAACTACAAGAGTCATACTCGCCATGTTCACTGTCTGCTGTGCTGGGTATGTCCATATTTATTCAAGTGTTTGATCTGGAGCTGAAAACTCTGATCTACTGCCCCAGGCAAGCTACACGCCCTGCAAGTCTGGCTGAGAGGTGGAGAGGGGTCCTCAGGGCTTGATGGGTACGAGAGTTGTGTGTATAGCTTTTTGTGTAGACAGTTACACTGTCTGTGAGATGTGGGCTCCCAGGCTTTATAGAGAACATGGGATTTAGATGATCTTAAAAATGTAACTTCACTCTGATTTTGAAAATTTTAGGATTGAAAAAAGTCCAGTGAGACATATCCAGTTGAGTCACTCTAGGAATATATATTGCTTGTTGAGTTTGGCTTTACCCCAAGGTCTAGTCAAGCTGCCTTTGAAGTCAGTAGGAATTTTCCCTTTCATACTGCAATGGAAGAAAGATCTGAGCTGTAAATACGTGCCACAAGACTAGAGGCAAAATTTGAGCCCTTGGGCACCTTTGCCATGGAATCAGGCTTTTTGGGCACCTGGACATATCAAGAGCTGCCATGTGAACCAGTGTTGGCTTCTGTGCATGACAGGCTTTTTCATTCTTGCCTTTGCACATGTTAACAGCCATCAGGAGGGAAAAAGCTAACTATGAAATGCCACATGACCCAAATCTACTTTCTGGTATATAAATCTACTCATATCAGTGGAGCTGTTCTTCATCTACACCCATGTGAAGGACAACTACCTCAGCCCTGAAAATCATTCAGTACAGAAAATATTGATGGGCTTCCTGATGTCTCACTGGGATGGAACAATGCTTTTAAGCTTCCACTCCAGATAACTAAATCCTAGAAATGAGGCCCAAATAATTTCCAGCAGGGGGAAGTTAACTAAGAAATACAGAAATCTAGTCCATGTAGAAAAAAAAAAAAAAAAAAAAAAAAAAAGGGAACAAAACAAGACAAAATAAACAAAACAAAACAGAACAAATAAAATAAAATAAAATAAAATAAAATAAAATTTAAAAGGTGCCATTAATGTCCAGGCTTTCAGTCAAAAATTAAATGTGATTGTAAAACTACCGAGTAACACAAAGAGGAAATGTTTGCTGAAAGCAAAGTTGAACAAAATAAGCTCTAGTAAGGTTTTATCCAGTATTATTTTTAGTAGTAAAAAATCTCCTCAAACAGCAACAAGAACCATAAACAGTATTTGTCTTTCAAAGCTGCATATTAAATGCAGACATAAGCATCCGTAAACAAGACATACTGGTGGAGCATAAATGCTGTGGCTTCCTGTATGGAGTCCCAGCAATTTGAGAAATGTGCCACCTGACTGAAGACTTCAATACTTCTGTCCTGTAATTCATACACATCCCAAATCCCTGACGTTGCTAGGAATCATAAACTTGACTGTTTTTATTGCCTTCATTGAGCAGTGGTGGTGAGACAGCTAATGGCAAACAGTCAGTTTCTGGAAAACAAAAGTGTCTGGAGTGGCTGGATAATCCCTGTTGATTTTTCAAATACTGCCTACAACAGATCTACTGTTTCAAGAGATACAAAAATTAAACAGCATGATGGGAGAGATGAAATGAAGATACTTTACAATATTATGTTTCCACACTCTTTATATTACAAAGAAAATGGTTATTTATTTATTTCCCTTTTAATGGTCTTAACATGTTGTCTTAAGCTTGGCAAGAGAAAGATGTACTGTTTCTTGGTCTGAAGAAAATGTGATATTCTTGGTTTGGTAGAAAACACCTGTACAGATGTTAACCAAACATGGACAGTAATGAAGAATGATGAGGTGGGCAACTAAGCATTCTCAGTTGACAAAACACTAGACTCTATCAGCCAAACCACGTAAAGACTAAGCAGAAGAGTCATAAAGTAGCTATGGTGGATTTTTACACAACACAGAAAGCCTGCTATGGCATTGCTAGCACAAAGTATATTTTTCTGGCAGTCCAGATCAGGCATAACTATAAAGTTAACATGAATTTGCAGTTAAGCTTGAAGAACTTTTTTAAAGAACACATGTACACACACATACCATGTGAAGCTCCTTAGATGTAATTCAGAACTGGTCATATGCATATATAAATTGACATTCAGCTATAAAATGGCATTAAAAAACCAAGGTCATTCTTTTTTATACCTTTCTTAGGGCAAGAACATGGCACATTAACTTGAACATTAACTTGTGCCTGTCACATTAACTTTCTTTTTTGACCAGCTCTGAGCTGGCCACAGTGATATTTAGACCTTCCTGATGAGTGTACCAGTTGCTTCTATATGCCTGCATTAGTCTGTGTTATCTATGCTGAATTTAATCTGCTGTAATGATGCTCAGCTATTTTGCTCAGTCTTTACTTCTTCCCATCATCTTATCTTAAATAATCTAAGCAATTTTATGCCTGCTGTCAGTTTTTCCACTCCACTTCTTAAAAGAAGTAGGACATTACTATACAAAAAAAGTAAAACCTAGCATTAGAATTGCTTTACATTTATGCACTTTGATACAGGTGATCTTCAAATTCTTGAGGGATCTGCTTGTGATCTGGCAAAAATGTTTTCTTCTACACGTAGTCTGAGTTTTTGCTGAATGTAATTAAGTATTTCAAAAGGGACAAGATTAACAGTGGAAATAAATGGGATTTTTTACTAGAAGTGTAGAAGCAGCAGCATGTACAAGAAAGAATATATTATAGGCATGTGGTCTGAACACTAGTAGCGTCTGACAACATGTTATAAAACAAAACTTTATTGAGGCAGTAGGAAAGATGAACAACAACACATCCATAGAGCGGCTCACCTAATCCCTGATAGTAAACACAGAATTGTAAGTGATGCCATGGCTCTGGTGGACTGCCAGGGACACTTGGTGTCCAGGTCATCTGTCCACAACAGCCAATTGTTCAAATGCTTTTTGAATGCAGGTCAGAGTCATGTTGCCCCTTGGTTCCACCAATGGTAGTGTGATTTGAGAGAATCACACCTTACATGAATAATGTGGGTCGCATCCTGCCCTACACTGCTGATGTCGGTCAGGGGGCAGGGTGTTGGCAGTCTGCCTGCTCTGCTGACACTGGTCAATGGCAGGGTGTCAGGAGGCAAGGTGTCAAGGCGTGATTTTGATGAGTCCCGGAGAAAGCTCTAGAGAAATAAGCTCATTTAAAAACAAGTTCCACAAAGCTACTTATCATTCAAGCAAATCAACTGGGTCCTTCAAACATTCAAGCATTAGAGGCACATGGGGTCTAGTCTTACATAAAGAGCATTTTCTAGACAGTTTCCTTCCTGTTGCTCAGCTATGGCCTCAGAAACACTCCCTAGACTTGTTTGATCTCCTCTTTTGGTCTATTTTCAGCCACTTGGATATTTCCCTTAGCCTGCTTTGAGATCTTCTGCTTGGCATATTTATGCTTCTCAGTACTCAACAAGCATTTCTGAAAATCCTGTCTTTTTGCATTTTCAGCCACTTCCAGTGCTTTCTGTGCTGCAGAGTACAATCTGTCCATGGCAGTTCTGGACATCCACTGCACCTCCCCTCTATCATTATTTTGAATGTTTTCTACAACAATCCTGCACGGCTTTAACACTAAGCTGCTATTTTCTTCCTGCAGAAAAAATCTGTCCATTTTTCTGAGAGTTTGTACTTGAGTTAGTTTAATTCCATATTTCCAACTGAGTAACCTTTCCCTGGCAAAATATGGACCTTTGTATGGCTGACGAATTTAGTGAAAAAGAGGGAAACAAATGATGGAGCTGAAAAAAATTTGTGACTCAACATAATCTTTGATAATTCCCAGTAGAAAACCTGTATTTCCATTTGGTCACTGCAAGTTAAAGGCACCTAGGAGGGCTCCTGCATATCATGGCTGAGGTGGCAGCTATTTACAATTACATGAGAAAAACTGCACAATAATTTTCTTGGAATGTGTAGTCACATATTTAGGTATTTGCTTTCAGTAACAGCTGAGTGACCAAGTGCTTTTGAAAATATCACCATATCTCTAACTTAAATATTTTTTTTGAAATATCATTATATATATATCATAGATGCCTAAGTTTTTTCTGAGGATGGGAATTAAACGATGTGGGCATTGTAATACTGAGTTGGATGTTATCTAAATATGCTAAATATGTTTAAAATTCTGGGTATTAAATATCTATTTCAATGTTCTTTTGTCAGAATGTGCAGTTACCTGAGGGTTTCTGGGGAACTGTATTTGCTTTGTCTCTCTTCTATGTTATCTTGTAAGTTTATTTGGCCTGGAAGCTGCCCCTTGTTCAATGTTTGGACAACACCGGGCTGACCTGCCTTTTGGCTTTACTGGAGAACAAAGAATATGACATCAGACCTCAACTCCTGAAACTTTCAACTCTTGAAACGAAATTTTGGTTAGACATCCTGCTGGGGAGATGAGAAATGGGTGATGTTTGTGGACATGGGAATGAAAAAGAGGAAGAAAAATAATTCAATTAATGCAAAATGATTAATAGAAAAAGATGTTGCTCTTCCTCTTCACCCTTAAAAACACAAACCTAAACTCATTTCCCCAAATCCCAAACTAAATACCTTTATTCTTCTATAGAGGGCAATCTAAATACTGATTTTTATTTTTCTCCTGAGAAAGGAGTGAGAAGTATTTAGTTGGGGTTAAAGATTTCCTATTCTGTCTTGGATACTGCCTTTGAAAACCTATTTGAAGCAGAAGGCATAGGCAGCAATTCCAGGAGCCAACACAAAACAGAAGTCTATCAGCACCGGAGGCCACCTTTTTGTTGTTGCTGCTGTTGTTTTTACATTACTTTATTGAGATTCAAGGTGTCAAAGCCCAAGGGAAAGGTATATGTACTGTGTTAGAGATGTTAGTTGATATTTTAATCTAACAGTAGAATTGTCTATAGTGTCTCAAATTACAAAATGGTAGTAAGTATAGCACTGTACTGCTGATTTTAAGATTTAGTTTTTATTTTCCAGACTTACGATTCAACTGATCTGATTGAATTGTAATCCCCAAAGCAATCCCAATGCTAGAGAAATGCTGAGATTTAGAGTGAATAAATTAAGAACATTTAAAGTTCTTAGGCAGGAGTGTGTCTTTCCATTCACCCTGGTTGACTCCTTGACAATGTTTAGATGCTTAACAACATGGCTCTGTTAAAATTTGGAGAAACAAAAGGACAAATGATTGAGTCTGTCTACTCAGGAACCATCAGGTCTTCTGGGACAATACAGCTGCATTGGCTAGTACAGAAATTTGAGCTTGACAAGCCACAGATACTCTGAGAAACAGCTGTCCTTAGATTCCTTGATGAAATGGAGGGTGTCAGGCAGTTGTGTAGGTACTGATTGAATTCTGCAGCAAGCAAAATGCTCATTTTGCCTTTTTGCTTTGCCTACTGGTTTTCCTCAGTAAAGCTGTTTCTTCCATTACAGATCTAACAGGAAATTCACAAGTCTCAGAAGCTAATACTTTTTGCCTTTACTCCCTCTATCTTCCTTCCCTTCATCTCTCCCTTCCCTGTATGCCTCCCATCACGTGTGCTTTCTCTAAAATGTCATTGCTATGACTATGAATACTTAGCTCTGGTCAGGTACTGTTAATGACATGTAACTGCTGACTCCCAGAGCAAGAGATATAGGAAAGCAGTCTCTAGGTTTGTGTTTTTAAATAGTTCCTTTGGAGACAAGGTTATGAAATTCCTGTAGAGTTGATTTTATTTTTCTGTCAATCTTATTTACTCTTCTGACTAATATATACTCAGAGACAAAACCATTGGGTTAACCTGATGTTATTTGTGTAGACCTATCTCTAAATAAATTTCAAATACACTAAGCTTATAATGTCATAGGTGTATTGGGTACCCTAAAATGAAAATAAAATATGCTACCAAGACTTTAATAAGGAATGGTAGATTTAGAGAAAAGGCAAATGTGGACTCAGGCAAGAGAGAGGCTTATGAAAAAAGGAATTATGAGGTATCTGCTTTTTCATAGAATCATAGAATTGTTTAGGTTGGAAAAGACCTTTAAGATCATCCAGTCCAACCATTAAAAACCATTTTTATAGAAAGCCAACTCTGAAAGGATGAAATAGTAGATGAGACCTTCAAAGGGACCTTGACAGGCTGGAGAAATGGGACAACAGAAACCTCATAAAGTTCAACAAAGGGAAATGCCAAGTTCTTCCCCTGGGGAGGAATAACCCCATGCACCAGTACAGCCTGGGGATTGTCCAGCTGGAAAGCAGCTTTGGAGTAAAAGACTTGGAGGTACTGGTGGACACCAGGTTGAACATGAGAGCGATGTGCCCTTGCAGCAAAACCAGCCAACAACACCTTGAAGTGCATTAGGCAGAGAGTTGCCAGCAGGTTGAACGAGGTGCAGCTTCCTCTCTACTCCCTCCTGGTGAGAAACGCCTAGAGTACTGCGTCTGGTGCTGGGCTTCCCAGCATAACTGAGTGAGTCCAGTCAAGGACCATGAGAGTGATTAAGGGACTGGAGCATTTATCTGACATATGAGGAGAGGCTAAGAGACCTGGGGCTGTTCTTCCCCTGAAAAGGAAGCTTGTTAGGCTATGTCTACCCTAGCAAGTATTTGGTGGAGAAAAAACAGGTCAATAAATACAAACAGTTGTTACTGACATCCCTACATTTCCACTATTTGTGGTTCAAACTAGAATATAATCTACTTTGAACAAGATATTGATTCCACGATCCAAACTGCCCTACCATGTATACACTTAAAGCTGTTGAAAAAATCAGTCATTGGATAAGCTGCTTGTGTGCCCTTTTGGGATTTTGATTAGACTTGGTGCCACCTGAAACAGATCACCCTGTTTAATGTCTTCCAAAAAGAAACAGCTTTTCATGCACCAGAACTGTTCTGTCAACCAAATCACTGCTCAGTAAGTGGTCACAACTCAGGGAGATCCTTCACCACAGCATTACTCCTGAGGACCAACACAGTGACATATAGGCACAGCCTCTCAGTCTCAAAAAGGAGCAGGAGAGAAATGGTGCACTTCACCTTCCATGAGGAGGAGAGGTTGATTTCAAATCCCATTTTGACACTGGGGTGCATGTAACTTGAGCAAAGGCACAGGACTGTAGCAGGGATTAGCCTCTTCCTGATAGTCTAGTGGACTTATGCAGGAACTGTATTGCTTCCTTTCTTCTTTGCAATTGATGTGATTAAAAAAATATCAACCAGCTGCTTAGGAGACAGCAGTGACACAGCACTAAACTGACTGCTGGTAATCAGTCCCAGCAGCCACAGTGCCCTTAGCAGTACTGTGTCACTGCCACCCTCCAGCTGTGAATCCTTCCTTTTTCCTGAGGAAGAATGAAAGCATTTCAATGATCTCAAAGGCATTAGAAGCTGCCCGTGTCCCTACAACTCAATTATCTCATAATTTCTACTTAGGCACCTATTTCAATGTAAGTTTCAAGATATATTAAAGAACATCCATCTGAAAGACAAGGAAGTGTTTGGTTCAACTGCTATGGCAATCAAATTAAGATTGTTTGACCATAGCTGAAATACATACTAGCACTGGGACAGTATAATTTAGATTGTGATTTCAATTCCAAATCTAATCCAAGTTCAGTCTAGGAGGTAGAATCTTCATGTTCCTTACATTGTTTTGTGAATTTTACCACATTCATAAGAACTCAGAAATGTTAACTAAATTTTCACTAATATTCTTGTTCCCTAAAATTTAATTTCCCTCCTTTTGTCTATGTTTGTGATAACAATGGCAAAAATGATACATCCCAACAGTCTATGATATTTCCTGGAAGTCTTAATTCCTTATGCGAACTTCATCACCGTAGACTTGTTATCATCCACGATATTTGTGCTGCTTCTATTGAAGTCAGATTGGTAATACTGAAAGGCTGTTACTATGGCTATGCTATTACAGTGAAATAGATGTCAATATATACCAGCAACATAACACATGCACCATTTACAACTGTATGCCACTTAAGTAATAATTTCAATAACAGAAAAAGAAATTACCATAGCAAAATTTGCTTTATGACAAAATAAACAGTCTCTGTTTTTAATAGCACAGTTTTTAGCTTCTGTAAAGTATATATGTAGTGTGCTTGGCTATACAAATTCTTCTCCTTATTAGCACAATATGTAGTTCTGGAACCTCTCCCCTCTCTGTATATTTTGTCCCTTGCTGACCAATCAGTAGTTGTCTCCTAATTTAAGAGGATTTTCTTGAATTGCTGTTTTTAAAGAAAGCTTCCTTCTTTAGAAGGAATAAATTTTAAACCCCAAATTGTCCTATTCTGGTGGTGTTGTAATCATGTCATCAAGCATTCTGAGTCACTTCTTCGTGCCTTCTGCATCGCACATTACGATTCACGCTTTTTATCTTGCCTTTATAGGGTCTAACTCTCATGGCCTCTAAGCATCTCTCTGACCTGGCTATATTCCTTCTCAAATTTGAGATGTATTTCAAGGCTGGGTTACAGGCTTGCTAAAAGCCAAAAGGAGTAGAAATGGCCCACTGATCAGCATTTGCTGTGAAGTCTGAGGAGGTCTGCCTTTTCCTTAACCTGCTTGGCTGGTTCTGCTCCCTACACAGAACATTTTCGTAGAAATGAAGAGAGTCAGAGGAGCAAGAACACTTCAGTAACCATTAACTGTAAGAAACAGTGATTTATCCATACAGGGCAAGGTCTTGCAGCACCATTTGCCCTATTACATATCTATGAGAAAAACTGGGGGGATAGGCAAACATGTCAATATGTTGGTCTAACCTTTAAACATCTAAAAAATATAAAACTTACTATTCTTGGTAACAGACATGCTAATGTCATCTTGCCTTTGATAATGGTAGGTGTGCTTCTCTGGAACTAGTTTAGGCTCTTTTCTCTAGAATTTTCCCTACCCAAAATCTGCCTCAAGCTTGCCGTAAGTGATCCCAGATGCCGGTTTGAAATCAAGCTGTTCCTGAGTAGAAATCAAAACTTTTAGGCCTAACCCAATTCTCACATTTTTTCACCTTCTACCCTACTGGCTTCAGCTGAACTGTTCCAGGGAATACAATGACAAGACAAACACAAAAGTCAAATTTTACCCAGATTTTTGGCTTTTGGACTTGACAGGAACTAATCTTCTACAGAAAAAAGAAAGTTGTTATGTTTCCTCTACAGGAAAAATAAAGACACTGTGTTTGTTTTGCCTTTGTCTTTCACTTTCTGATTGATGGATTGCTTCCACCAGCTTCTGACTTTAAGAATGTTGATTCAAACTAGAGCCGGAATGAGAGAGAAAAGATTTTAGGCTCTATCATCCTCTACTAGATTAGCTAAAAGGATCCACTTTCCTTCACATATTCTGCCTTCTAAATCAACCTCCTTCTCTTTGCTAGCCCCTCTTCTTTCTTTTCTCCTAAATAAGACAGGGCCCCATCTGCCATCATGGAGGGATGTTGTGGTTTAACCCTAGCCAGCAACTAAGCACCACGCAGCTGCTTGCTTACTCATGTTTCCCATTCGAGCCCATTGTGTGATTAGTGCGACCCACTTACATAGCATCAGTTGCATGATGTGTAGAGGGGACCCTCCTTTTGAACATCCAGCACAGCACCAGCAGGAGATGTGCTTCAGTATCGATCACTTCTGAAGTAGCTTGAATCCCTTCATATGCTGCCAATATTTCTTTCTCAGTTGGAGTATAGTGGGCCTCAGATCCTCTGTATCCCCAACTCCTAAACTCTAGGGGTTGACCTCAAGTCTCCCCTGGTGCTTTCTGCCAGAGGCTCCAGGTAGGGTCATTGTCCCCAGCTGCAGTGAAGAGCATATTTTTTATATCCTGCCCTGCCTGAACTGGCCCAAGGGCTACTGCATGAACTATCTCCTGTTGAACTTGTTCAAAAGCTTGTTGTTGCTCAGGGCCCCATTTGAAATCATTCTTGTGAGAGGGCTCACAATCAGACTGTAATTTGGAATACGCATTCTCCAAAAACCCACAACACCTAAGAATGCTTGTTGGTTGGTGGGGACACAGCTGTTATTTTGTTGATTACACCCATTGGGGTCTGAAGACATCCATCTTGCCATTTTATTCCTAAAAACTGGATGTCCTGTGCAGGTCCCTTGACCTTGCCTTGTTTTATGGCAAAACAATCCTACAGAAGGATTTGGACTATTTTCTTCCCTTTCTCAAAAGTTTTCTTCAAAAACTTCTTCTGCTGTGTTGCCCCATATGATGTCATCAATGTATTGCAGATGTTCTGGAGCTTCACACTGTTCCAGTGCCATCTGGATCAGTCCATGGCAAATGGTAGGGCTGTGTTTCCACCCCTGGGGCAGTCGATTCCAGATGTACTGGATACCCCTCCAACTGAGAGCAAACCAGGGCCTGCACTCTGCTGCCGAAGGGATTGAGAAAAATGCATTAGCACTATCAGTTGTGCCGTACCACCTGGGTGCCTTTGACTCCAGTTCGTATTGGAATTCTAGCATGTCTGGCATGGCAGCACTCAGTGGTGGCATGGCTTCATTCAGGACACGATAGTCTACTGTTAGTCTCCACTCCCCATTAGACTTTCGCATTGGCCATATGGGGCTGTTAAAGGATGAGCAAGTCTGGCTGATCACTCCCTGGCTCTCCAGTCAACAAATCAGTTTATGGATGGGAATCAGGGAGTCTCAGTTGGTGCAATATTGCTACCAGTGCACTGTTAGGGTAGCAATCGGCACCTGTTGTTCTTTGACCCTCAGCAACCCCACAGTAGAAGGGTCCTCTGAGAGATCGGGCAAGATGGACAACTGTTTAATTTCCTGTCTCCAAGGCAGCTATACCAAAAGCCCACCAGTACCCTTTTGGGTCCTTGAAATACCCTCACCTGAGGCAGTCTATGCCAAGGATGCATGGAGCCTCTGGGCCAGTCACAGTGGGGTGCTTCTGCCACTCATTCCCAGTTAGGCTCACTTCGGCCTCCAATACGGTTAGCTGTTGGGATCCCCCTGACACTCTGGAAATACAGGTGGTTTCTGCTCCTGTATAGCTTGATGGCATTAGGGTACACTGTGCATCAATGTCCACTAGAGCCTTGTACTCCTGTGGGTCTGATGTGCCAGGCCATCAAATCCACACAGTCCCGTAAACCCAGCTGTCCCTTTCCTCCACCTGGCTGGAGGCAGAACCCCTCTAGTCATAGTCATAATATTCATTACTCACTTTTTGTAAATGCAAAACAAATGTCCCTTTATTAAGATCACAAGTAAAATCAGCCCTTCTACTCTGTCTGGGGAACCGCTCATTGGAAACTGGAGCAGCAGTTTTCCTGGAAGAACACCCTTTTGTGATTGTTTTTCCCTGCAACTCACATACTTGTGCCTCTAGGGTTGAGGTAGATTTTCCATCCCACTTCCTCATGTCCTCTCTGTGGTCACACATGTAAAACTACAGGGTGGCCTGTGGTGTGTATTGACTATATCCTCTCTCTCAAGCAGAGGGGCGCTTACTCCTAATGGCTGAGATACTGGTCCATACAGGTGGGGAGTAGGACATATCCTCTTCGAGTTGCTGGACCTTCTGGGGCAGTTTCTCCACAGCTGAGAAGAGGAAGGAAGACAGGCTTGCTTTGTATTGCCAGAGCTGGCCAGCCAATTCATCCACCATTTGTTCCTCTCTGTCTTTCCAGGTCATTATTGCCAATGAGTTTGCATGTGATAATGGTGCTCTCCGTACAAACTTCCACACATGTGCTGTGTGCATCTGACTTCATCTGGATCTTTGGATAACTGCTTGTTGTTCAGGTGACGATAAATCACCTCCAGCACAACTAATTCCCTCAGGTACTGGATACCTTTATCAATGGTGGTCTATTTGCCTGGCAATATATAACATCTTCTTGAAGGGATATCTTTCCTTCATACCTGACAGTAGTCATCTCCAGAGGCTAAGGGCTTGGGCGCCTTTTCCAGTCACTTTGTCAATGCCCCTTTCCCTATAAAGGGATCCCAGCTGCTTGGATTCCCTACCCTCTAGTTCCAGGCTACTGGCCCTGTTATCTCAGCATCAGAGCAGCCAGGTGACAATGTACTTGCCTGGACAATGACTGAAATCTTTTCTCATATCTCACAGCTTACTCAGGGATAGGGATTGGGTGGTTGCCATCTCTTTTATGGGTTCTGCCTCTTCCTCCTCCTGTTCTCATGATGGCCCTGGTTCATCTTCATCCCTTCCTAAATGAGCTGATTTTCTTGTGGATTTCTTCTTGTGTATAAGGGTGACTGATACTGAACACGTTGGTTCTCTGGTTCAGCTGCAGTATTTGTTGCGGGGGTTGGAGTAGCTGCAGTGCCTGTCGTTTTGTCATCAGATCCAGAGCCCTTCCCCTTGAGGGTTCTGAATAGTGTTAAAGAAGACTCAGTAGGCATGGGCCAGGCCCCAGCACATTGCAGTGATTTGTGTCTCCCTAGAATTGCCAGGGTGACAACATACTTTTTCTAAATACTTTACTAGTTTTTCAGGATTCTGCACTTGTTCAGGGGTGAAGTTCCAAAACACTGGAGGTGCCCACTGCCCTAGGTACTTCCCCGTACTATCCCACACACCTTGCCACTCATGACTATCCAGCCTTGAGGCAGATCTCTGGATGATATTCTTGAACTGCTTACTAACCTTAGACAAAACTGAAACAATATTCCCAAGAAATACCAATAGAAGTATCTTAACTGTTCAAGGATATTCAAAATACTGAAAAACTATTGTAATGAAGGAGGAAGCATCACAGAAGAAGGTAGCGAATATGCCATTCTGTATTTCCTCCATAACAACAACAACAACAAAAAAAGCTAATAAAAGAAAACACAAAGCAAATGGTGCATGATGCAATTTCTCACCACCCGCTGACCAATACCCAGACAGTTCCCAAGCAGCAATCCCTGCCCCCTGGCCAACTCCCCCCAGTTTATATACTGAGCATGACATCATATGGTATGGAATATCACTTTGGCTAGTTTGGATCAACTATCTTGGCTGTGCCCTCTCCCAGTTTCTTGTGCACCTGGCAGAGCATGGGAAGCTGAAAAAGTCCTTGACTAGTGTAAGCACTACTTAACAACTGAACCATCAGTGTGTTATCAGAATTATTCTAATACTAACTCCAAAACCCAGCACTATGCCAGCTACTAGGAAGAAAATTAACTCTATCCCAGCCAAAATGAGGACACATATCATGCAAGAGTCAGTGGGTAAGAAGCAGGAAAACAACAGCAACAACAAACCCAAAGAAAAACTCTGTTCTTGTTGGAGGAAACCAGGTCTGGTGGACTTCAGGAACAAGTGTAGCTCTCCTTCCCAGTTCCATAGAGCCAACACTCATCCCTCTCAGACCTCAAGGTTTCTCCTGTCCCAGCCCCATGGATGCATTGACTTCCTGTGCCTGAGTCCAGCCAGCAGTGAAGCTGAGCATGTATTCCTGGTACATCTGTACACAGACACATGCTCAAACACATATACACATGCATATACCTGCATCCTGACTGTCTTGATTTTCAGCCACTCCCATGGGTCTCCCAAATACCAGAATGGGTTTTAAGCCCACCTAATATCCCTGCCTGGATCCCAGGCCTCTCACTCACTCACACTCTGACCTTGTGTCTTTCAAAGTGCTGATGTCCTCCTGCTACACTGCTAGTTCAAGTTTGGTAGTTGGTCCCCCCGTCTTGTATGGTTTCCACCAGTAGCTACCTTTGGACATTCAGGCTCCTCTGGGTCCCAGACCTGTTGCCCTACTCTTTGGTGAGGTTGACTTGAAGTTCACTGGAAGTTCACACATGTAGGATTAGAATGGGGTGTGAACTCCCATAGAAGATAGTTACAAATGAGATTTCATATAGGATGGACTGCAGTAATCAAGAGCAGGTCTTGGTGTCACAAGCGTACTGACTAACCATCTACTTAAATGTTACCAGCCCCATTTATCCCTCTCTTTTTCTTCTATTTTCCCATGTACATTCCTCCCCAATTCTTCTCTTTCCTTGCCATTGTCCCTTCCCCTAAACATCAGAAAGGAAGCTTTATACAATTCCAGAAGTCTTTCTGCCTCATCCCAAAATTCTCTTCCACCCCTGCACCACATAACAGGTTCTATAACCTGTTAAGCAATAATGTCCCACAGTTTGCATGTTTTGCACTAGGGACAATGCTTGAGTGTCCTGTGATGACCTTAGCAATTCAGTGTTTTCATTGTGGATACTTCCACCCATCACTGTTCCTCTAATTATCATGGATCTTTAATTTGAAAAAGCTTTATTCATGTAGGTTAACAGGGAGGAAGAGATTACCTTGATTTTTGAATGCTTAGATATATATATTGTGTTAATCACACTTCTGATTGTAAACAGGTGATCTACCTCCTACGTACTTAGAGGTTTATGCCCTCTCTGCTCCAGTGAATATATAAACGTATTTTGTATGAATTAATAAAGTTTATTCAGAGGAAGACATAAGATGGAATTTCCAGCAGTCTGAAAAGAGTAACCTAAGTCCCTAAGAACTGTGGGGTTTGGTTCATTCAACTTTTGTGGATCCCTTTTTAAAAGCCAAAGTCTCTCCCCTGTGTGAGGAACCTATATATCTCAAACTATGATCTTATACTAGGGACAAGAGACTTGACACCAAGCTGTTTTGTGGAGCTAAATCAGTGGTTTTCAACCTGTGGTCTACAGAGCATTTCTATGGATCCTGGAAAAAAGCAAGTAAGAAATGCCTGCCTCTTGCTCTTATGGTTAAATTCATCACCTTGTTGACCGCATCTTCAACGGAAAAATTTTAGCTGTTTGCCAATGTAGCCCCAAGTCTTCACTTTCCTGTATTCTCCAGCTATTCAGAGGGAAAAAATATACCCATTTGAGAAAAACCTGAAAGATATGTATACCAAAAATATTTCTTCTGCAGGTGAAGAAACCTGCTGTCTAGACTGATGAATTAGCAGGTTCACTGAACCTATAACATAAATGATGGTTTCCATTTTGTGGAAAATACATATTCTTTTGGAAATGAATGTGGTAGAAAATTCTCAAGTATTCCAAGAGAAAAAGATGAAATTTTGGTTTTAGAGAGAAAACAAACAGAATTATGATGAGAATTAGAGAAATTCTGAGAAGCATCAGCATGACTAGCAATTGTCAAGACTAATAGTTATGAAGAGGAGAACCATTACAAATGTCAACATCACAAGCTTCTAGCCCAAAGAACTTTTTCCACAAGACAGTGGATGTCTGGCAATGAATCATATTAACAAATGCCCCAAAAGGCAGCAAAATACACGCAGGTAGAAGTAAACTATCACTACCATTGAATATAACTTTTTAAAATGTTGCAAGATCTACTGACCACTTGCATTTCATGTAATTTCAGTCTTTACACAGTAGTGGAGGTTAAAGAAATAGTGTTAGCATCACTTCTCAAATAAGGTGAAGGCAGGCAAATCCTTTGGTAACCATGTGAACAAGTCAAACTTGAATTAAATCTTTCCAGAAGCCTCAGGAGACTCAAATGGAATGGAATCTTTGTGCATTTATTTAATAAAAAGTATCATCGTATTTTGTCAGCTGTTAAACCTGACCCCTGGTTACTCACTAAACATTACACAGAACTCTTATAAGTTGCTTGTTGGACTTTTACAATGATCCATTAAGATCCATTACCCTCCACACAGAGACAACCAGTAGAAAGGGATATAATCTCAGCCTTTAAGCTGGCATGAAATACAATTATCTAGAAACAGAGGAACGCTTTGTGACATTAACTACTGACATTAACACACCATTTTTCACTGGCTTTGCCAGATTTTGTGAAAAACATCACTTTGGGGGATTTTTTGCTGTTCCTTCACCATATGAAAATTCAACTTTAAAAATGACTAGTATTCAAGGATATTTGAGAGATGGAGCAGAAGGGGGGTAGTATATAAAAATGTAACAAAACAAGAAACACTAGGAGAGCTGATATATGAAAGAATGGTGTGACTGGTCACTGTCAGACACAAGTTATTTGCTTTATAGAGCTAACTGGGCCGAGTACAGCTGTCCTTATGTTCCCATAAAAACACAGCAGGGCAGAGAACAGTAGCTATAATAACATCACATGTTTATCCCCACAAGCAAAAGACATCCACAACTGCAAAACTCATTGGCTCTGTCCATAGTTCCTATTTTGGCTCTCTGTAAGGACACCCTCAAGAGCAAGCTCAGCTACTGTGCATGCTGTATTATGGCTGTGGGCAAGGGTGCAGGCTGAAATATACCCCAGGGAGCATGTTCTTGCAATTGGCTAGTAGGTTAGCAAGCTGCCAGGGACAGATGCACAAGGCTGTCCACCAGCTACCCCAGGCGCTGAAGCCCGTGTGTGGATAGAGGCAGGTGGGAGGTGGAGCGAGTGGTGCTGCTAGCTGCTCCTGGGACTGCCTTTATTAGGGAGGAAAGATAAAGGCTCACAATTATGGCAGCTACATGATGGTAATAAGTCTCCTGAGGAGCTGGGGTGGAGAGCAAGCTGTACATAGTTGTATACAACTAGAAAATGTACATGGCTTACCCAGCAATAATCTCTTGCCTTGGCACTTCTGCAAAAGAAGAAACTTTGCTAATAGTGTTTGGAAGAAAAGTGGTGGTTTTAATTTTCTGTTCTCACTCTGGGTAAGTGTCCCCAAATACTGCTGTCCTACAACTGATTGTTTCCTCCTGAAAGCATCCAGGACATATGGCTCTAACCAGTCCCCACCCAACATGTAGAGTACCCCTCCTCTTCCTCCTATGCTCCCGTGGTGTGGGAAGGAGAGGGCACCATCATTCAGCTGGCTCGAACCACAGCTGTAGTTCAAATGCCTCGTTACTGAGCTGGTCTTTAAACAACCATGGCAGGGAGGCAGGTTCTGCTTACCTCCAGATCACATTAGGACCCACCACTGGTGCCCAAGGACGAGAGGATTGCCTGCAGCAGGGTCTCTGGCGCTTTTACAGCAGTGCTAACAGGCTCAAAATCTCAAAAATAAAAAAAAGCTTTCAAAAAACATTATGGCCAGCAAGATCTTACAGCTTTTACTAGCAAACACTTTTGTATCTGAGATCCCTGGCAGAGGCACTAAAATCACAGACAGAGAAACTTGAGAAATGAAAAACAAAAATCACAAATGAATCCTTGGTGGCATATGTTGACTACTTAACCAGACAAGATTATCCATTTAAAGATGGGTTCTTAGATCAGTTGGCCCAAGATGGAAGGTAGCCTGGGTGAAAGTGTTATTATATGCTTTTTCCACCCTTTACTAGAAAAGGTCTTTCTGGAAGCTTGCAGGACTTGCTGAAGGTTTTGATCTGCTTTCTCTTACCTTGTAAGCATGAATATGATCATATATCTCACAGGACTCCTCCTTTTACCTGCATTTGTATTTACATTGTTTCTACATTTGTATACCATTACGCTTGTTTACTGTACCGTTACCAAAGTTAGACCTTGTAAATATCTTAAAATATTTGTTGTCAACACAGCCTGACTTCAGTGTTTCATAAGAACATGGAATGGTAAAATATCATTCTTGCTCCATCTAGCTATGTACTAATTGAATGTATGAATGCAGTACAAGTTATCATCCTATTAGCAAAGCATATGCCACCTTCTGTGTCTATAGTCCTACAGTAACTTCTGTCATCCAAACCTCCTTCTGAACCAGTAGTATTTTCTGGGCACTGAACTGCTTATTGCTTACCAAACTTTAAAATAAGCATGGCCAGGAAAGTAATTGAACATTCAACACAGCTGCTCCAGAACATCCCCAACTACAGATGCCCCTTCCTTGTAGGGCCCTGGGGCTGCAACCAGCCTGCCCACTGACTCTGTTTGCGGAAAGAACTCAACTCACTGTCTTCCTTCCCCAGGACTCTTCTGAGTTACAGCCAGTGCTTCTCTCAAAGGCAGTAGGGTTGGAGATGCACTGTCTCTCATTATCTGGTGTTGATAGCTGAATGAGTACAGTGCTGACCATGTTGTGGTGGGTTAACCTTGGCTGGGTGCCAGATGCCCACCAATGCTCTCTCACTTCCCGTCCTCAGCTGGACAGGGGGAGAAAAATAAGGTGAAAAACTCATGGGGAGATTGCTTACCAATTACTGTCATGGGCAAAACAGACTTGATTTGGGGAAGATTAATTTAATTTATTGCCCATTAAAAATAGATTAGGATGGTGAGAAGCAAAGACAAAAACTAAAACTTATTCCCTCTATGAACACCATTCTTCCCAGGCTCAACTTCATTCCTTCATTCCTGACTCTTCTACCTTCTCCTCATGTGAGCAGTGCAGGTGGGATGGGGAATGGGGGTTCCAGTCAGTCCGTAACACTTTGACTTTATCACTACTTCCTCCACACACTTTTCCCCTTCTCCAGCATGGGGTCCCTCCCATGGGATACAGTCCTTCGTGAACTTCTGCAACGTGGGTCCTTCCCATAGGCTGCAGTTCTTCATGTTGGTTGGTTGGAACCATCTGTGTCCAGCACAGGGCAGTCCTGGTTTCTTCTCACAGAGGCAAAACCTGGAGCCCCCTTGCTGCCAAAATCTTGCCAGGTAATCCCAATACACCTCTGTCCTGAATCCCTGGTAATGATGAGGTGAGCTGGTCAGGAGTCATGGCTAAACAGAAACAGCATCCCTGGGAACACTGGTTAATCTGCTCATTAACATCAAGCCTAGTCTGGAGATGAAGAACAGGGCCTCTGAAACACCATTGAATAAGCAGCCTAACTGGTTGCCACACTGGAAGTTTTGCTTGGCTGTTACTTGGCAGCATCATCAGCTCTAGAGAGACACGCTAGTGTGATCAGCCCACCCAAGTGGGCTGATCCCTGCCATAGGAAACAGCCCCTACCTACTATGTCCCTGGATGCTCTCAGGCTCTCATGTGTACCCGTAACGCTGATGCTGAAAAAACTGAGTGGGAGCCAGTGCAGACTGAGTACGACTCGTATAGCTAATGACTAGATGACCAGGTCATCTGGTTTTCTACTGCTCTGGACCCTGTGTTTACCCAGACAGTGGTGGAGTTTGGACTTGCCTACATCCTTTCTCCAGCCCCAGTCCTCTCACCCTCATTAAAAGCTCAGGCTGGTTATTACTCATATTTTCTGTTTTCTTTTTGTTCAAATGGAGCAATTAAAATATGTATTCATCTAATATTTCTTATTTTGTCAAAATTCTTCCATTAATATCTTTCTCCTTGTGTTAAAAGACCTCTTGTTGGCCTGGAGTGCCAGAAGGCTCTGCTGGCACCTTCTGAACACAGCCCAGGTGTTCCTCTTTGCCTCCTTTGTCTCCTTCCTCCCCACTCCTGGTGGTAACCCCCCATCTTGGTCTCTCACAGCCACTGGCAATATTGTGCACAGTTCAGTTGTGAAGTCTAAAGTTCATTCTTTCCAGACTATATCCAAAGCGCTCCTCAATCCATACAGATGCTAGTAGGCTCTGCTGTAGTTGTTGTTGTGGTTTAGGGGCACAGATGTATCTGTTGGTGAGCTGTGAACTCTGGCATATGCTGAAGGAGTTGGGTAGCTGGGAGACGTCAGTGCTGGTGAGCCAGCAATTAGTGTGATGTAGTGTGGAATAACCTGGCCTCAGTCTCCTTAGGGTCCCCACACAGACTATACCAGACTACGATTCAGGGCAACCTCATCTTCTGAATGGTGCTGGAAATTGCCTCTCCTTCTCCATTGACAGTAAATATTACTAACAGCAACCTCTTTCCAACTTAACTGTTGCTTTAATAGGGAGTGGGAAGGGTGCAAGTCAGATGAGAATACAGGAGAGCTGGAGAGCAAAGTAAGGGTGAGAAAAGAAGAGGTGCAGATAACATACCAATGTTATTATGAAGGTATGCATTAGCTGCAGCAAGTCACTAATAACACAAAGCAGTAACAGCAAAAAAATCTTGCAGACAGATTTTAATATTTTTTTCTTCATATATGTTTATAAGCTGCTCATTTCCTGATCAGCAGAAAAAAGTAGCATGGAAAAAGCTGCAGAAAAGCAAAATATCTTTTTGTTAGCTGGATTGCATTTTTGCCTGCAGCTTTCTATATTCCTTCAGTGTCACTGAGCAATGGCTGCTGAACTGCCAGTGAAAGTATTTATTGCTCTCCTGTATATGTCACTGCCCTGCTGCCAGTGGCATGTGTACTCATCAGTCAAACAGAACTACCTACCATGTCTGATTTACTGTCACTGAATCAAATCTATTTGTGGGTTTCCATAACATAAAACATTTTGCCAGAGATTAATTCCCTGATTTGCATGTTGCTTTTGGGAGCTATATCATTATTTTCCTTGATGGATTCATTTTGAAATCAAGAAAGATGCAACTTGATTTTTACTCTGTATTCAAGGTGGGGTCTTGCTCTTTGTTATCTGACCTTTATATTAACTCTTCCCCTTGTCAGTTGCAGAGGCATTACTCATCTTTGTGTCTGCTAGTGGAAGACTAAGTGGTTTCAGCTCAGTCAGGACAGTATGAATAGACTCTCAGAACACCTGGTGAATGTACCAGCAAATACCATGCTTCTGATCTTGGCATCATTGCCTTTTCTCAAGCTTGCTGCTGTGAACCTGCTAGAAAATAAAATTGTGTTTGTTCACTGACATCTGTTTCAATTTATACTCCAGGATGAATATTCACTTGGATACATGCCTACAAAATTGGTCACTTTTAACGAAGATTATGTATGGTACAAAGGTTGTTAGCTTACTGTAATGTCAGTTAAATCATATCAAATTCAAAATATTTTGGACTGTGCTAACTGGAATTTTCCAGACATAGGGAAAATATTTATTTTTTTTAAAAAAGTTTATAATCTAATCCTCTTTTAATACTCGTAACCTATTGCTATCTGGGACGGTTGCCAAAGCAATGATTCATAACTTCTCAATTCACACAGGTAAACAGTGGATTAAATTAGCTTTGGTGAAACCAACATTCTTGCTTGAGCTATCAAAATCACTTAACTAGGTTTCTTTCATTACAGATCCTTACAAGGGCTGCTGATTTTTCTCTTGCTCACAACATTGTGAACTTGATACTCTTCACTGGTATCAGTTTTATCACAGATGCGAACTGATTAAAAGTTGGATTTATAACGGTACCACACTGGTCAAAGGAAACCTCGATTTCAATGGGAATGAGATAATAAAATCATGAAGTGGTCTCAGGGTTTGATTAATCCGGTCAGTACATCATTTGCTTTCAACATCTCATCCTTTTCATGTTATGAGAATTTGCCCCAACAAAATCAGCAGAATAAAATAAAGGCATTGGGGACTCCATTCAGTCCCACATATAAGGTTCCTAGAGTGGTCTAGCCTGGCTTCTAACTAGTGGTCCAGAGGGCAAAGATTTTCCATAGGTTTTACGTCATATCCATTAAGTCTCATGCAGATGTGTCAGACACCCAGGACACCTGAAATGCCTCTAGGAGCCCTGAGTTAAGCCCCTGGTCTATGTAGGACATGGAGTCTGGAGAACTATACAGTTAACAGCGATATCTAGTAAGCTGGAAAGCTTTTACAATTCCTTTGCTTGTACATGGATTTAATTGTCCACATTTGAGTAACTGGTGATATCAAGGGTATCAAAGACATCCTTATGAGACTGGCACATATGGCACAGGACCTCCCCGGGGACCCCTGCTCTTCTGGTGGGTGTGCTGGGGAGGCAGGGCAGCTCAGTGGCACCAAGTGCTTCTGCGCAAGTCCTAGATCTCTGTTGGCCATTAAAGCAGCTAACTTACTCAGTGGACATGTATGCATCTAAATTTAGACACCTAAACTATATGTGCCCAGTTTGTAGCTGAATCCAGGCATTAGCAAGAAAAGCTAAATGTTGGTCTCAGGGATTTCCATGCCTAGAAATGGGGGACATTTTTGAAAGAGACAGCATCCTAGATCACTTTTGGGACAGCACTGTCTGCTGGTGTCTGTTGCCAATATTGATGAGATATTATGTCATGTGAGAAAAAGGAATTCCTATCACAAAGTTAAAGATTAGAGTCATTCTTTAGTAGAAAGAGCTGGATCCCAGGCCTACATCTTTTGGGTTTTTTTCATATAGCAGTGCATTTTTCAACAATAATGAAATTAGTTCAGTATCCACAAGGGCCCTGACCAACTACTGCATGTTTTAGTAGTTTTCCCCTAATTAATATGGCACAGCTAGATTCTGTGTTGGCTGGTACACAGATGTTGCCACTGAAAAGTAGGTATTGGACAGTGTGATTAATGAAGGCAGAGTCCCTTTACTGATATAGACTTTGCCTCATTTGCTCTGAGTTCAAAGTAGGTGAACAATTTAGAGCTTTCAGTATGAAAGCTCTTATAGGACCTGTTTAGTGGTGTGTTTTGAACACAAAGTTATTAATAATTTTCATGTTTTCATCAGCAAGGTTAATTAAACACCTTGTGAGATTAGATGCAAGATTGTAACCCATCTTTCTTTAGAATAGGAAGAGGCATGCTTGGAGTTTATCTCCAGCTGAGGAGAGTTTAACTCAAATTCTATTCACTTAACATGCTTAAAGCAATTTCTCTGAAAAAATCCCCATAACCATATGCATTTCAGATTGCATTTCATAGGTGTGCATGGCACCAAGTCATTAATCTTTTTCCCACAGTTATACCTCAGGGCCTTTTTTTCAGATTTGTGTTGGAAGAAACTGTTGCTATTCTTTGACCAATGCACAAAGGTCACTAAAACTTTCCTCACCTTCCTGCTGTCCTCATTTATTTTCTTTGAAGATTGTAGCTAGAATGTTTCCCTTTTAAGACCTTGTCTGCTGCTGAAATTAGCTAGGATGTTAACTGAGACAAATTCAGAAGCTGACAGGAATAGCTATAATTTGTAATAGTTTAAAACAAGATCAAAACTTAGCACTATAAATGCTAGATTTTTACAGGCAATACACTATATTGGTGCATATGGAGAGGGGATGGAAAAAACCCTGGAGTTAATCTAATATTGTGGAAAATCTGAAAAAATAACACATTAATATAACATTAAAATATTCTAAAGATTTCAGAGAAGGAATTAATTAAAATTAGTAATAATTACATATCAAAATACTATTTGTCTATCACAGATGCTGTCCTTCTACAGAAACTGTATATTTAGGGCCGTCCATTTTTCTGTTCTGACAAATTTTTTGCAGGGCTTCTGATGCAGCTTTGCAACAGAACATACTTTTCAATGCAGTGTGCCACCCTAGCCTGAGAGGAATTGTATTTCTCATGACAGAACAGTGCATGTAATCCCTTTTGACCTCCCATTCACATAACTGAAATGCAGTGTAAAGCAACCTCATGAGCTTATGCTGCTAAGACAACCCCATGCCTGAGATGGGTTGGGATGTGTTAAACAGTTTTAGGATAGAAAAAAACCTGCTGATGAAATTCAATTAACTTTGTAGAGTACAAAGGAAAACAGGAGCAATGGACTCCAGGAATATACTCTGGGAAAACATTACTAGCCTATATAAAATACAGAACACAGATGACAAACTTTTCCACATGGGTGGAAGCCAAACGTAATGAATCTAGCTAATCAGGGTGATGTTTAATGAGAGACATGTAGATGGATGAAACACAGTTTGAAGTTATATCATTTGCTTGGTGCACCTGGGCATACAGAAATTAAACAGTTTAAAACTCCTCAGAGAACAATAGAGGGAGGTATAAGGAAGAATAAAGCAAGAAAGAAGAAATAATTTATTCTTCCTGTTCCCAATGGACAGCAGGCAAGAAAGCTGTCAGTGTTCCCAAAGTGGAGAAACAAAGAGTGCGAGTGTGAGAGAACGAACCCAACTTGGGGGACAGGGAGAATGAAGCTGACTGAATTTTGATGTTAAAGCCTGAACCGATATTTGCTTCATTAAATTCTCTTTAAAGGAGAAACCTTACGGTGAATACTTGGCCCCGTGGAAACCAATTAGAGTTTTGTCAATGACTTAAACAGGACAGGCTTTCCATCAAGCACATACACATTCCTGTGTTCTTCCCTAGCACTCTGCCATTCTTTATAGCTCTGCTTGTTACACACCATGCATCTCAAACTTTATGGAGCACTCTAAATATTAACTGGTACTAATATTTGGGCAAATCTTTAAATCCTCATACTATTCCATGAGCACCTGATGCTGTTCCAGAATAAAAAGTCATGATATTACCGTTGGAGTGGAGCTCAGCCCCAGGGTTACTACAGTCATTGACAAACATTTTCCCTCACCACCAGGGGAAAAAAAGCTCACCCCCAAAACAACAACAAAACTCCTGAACAATCAGTTTTTAAGTTCTCAATCAGTGCTGTGCAAACAGAGTCCAGGTTGTGTGGGAGTGAAGTCAGGAGAGACACTGCCTGACTGGAGTTTACTGGCCTACCATTACTTAGATTAAACCTGAAGCCCGTGGATGACACCACACCAGTGCATGTGGATGTGCCCTGAAGGAAGCTGTGACCCTGTGGAAAGCCTGCGCTGGAGCAGGGTCCTGGCAGGACCTGTGGAGAGGACCCCACATAGGAGCAGGCTTTCTGGCAGGACCTGTGGCCCTGTGAGGGAATCATGCTGGAGCAGTCCATTCCTGAAGGACTGCACCCCATGGAAAGGACCCAAGCTGAAGCTGTTCCTGAAGAACTGCATGTAGCCCTTGTGAAGGACCCATGTTGGAGCAGTTCATGAAGGACCATCTCCTGAGGGTGGGACCCCACACTAGAGCAGGGAAAGAGCATGAGGAGGAAGGAGTGGTAGAGACAAAGTGTTATGAACTGGCCACAGGCCCTATTCCCCATCCCCCTGCACCACTCAGGAAAGGGAGGTAGAGAAGCCAGGAGTGAAGTTGAGCCCAGAAAGAAGGGAGGGGTGGGGGGAAGGTGTTTTTAGATTTTTTCTTATTTCTCATCATCCTGCTCTGATTTGATTGGTAATAAATTAAATTAATTTCCCCAAGCTGAGCTTGTTTTTCCTGTGATGGTAATTGCTGAGTGACCACCCTACCCTTAGCTTGACCCACAAGGTTTTTGTTGTATTTTCTCCTCCCATCTTGTTGAGGAGGGGGAGTGATAGATTGGCTTGGTTGGCACCTGGCAGCCAGCCAAGGTCAACCCACCACATATTAAAATTTTAACAGCAATTTCTGAGTCTGGCACCATTTTCTATCTTGGTTACTGAAGAAAGAGAAAGGATCTTGCGACAATCTCCTTACAGCTTATTACCCGCACATAGCACAGAACAACAGAAGGAATTCCTAAAGCCTCTATGTGGTTTACAGTAAAGGAAAGTCTTCATATCTCTATAGGAACCTGAAGTGACCAATTCAATGATGTCCTCTATCGGGAATATACTGTAGAATATGGCCTGTGACAAACATTTCTGGAACTGTGAGTAGTTACATATGTGTCAAAGCAGGAGGTGACCATATCTCAAAACACGGCATAGGCCATGTTGTATGGTGGCAGTTCAGTGAAACTCTTCTTAAAAAGCCCCTCAATTCACCCTTCCAGGACTTGTGTATCAACCTGTGGTGTTCTTGCCATAATGACAGTATTTTCTTTGTCTTAGACTCATTGTCATTAACTTATGGTGCTTCATATTTTCATCTCAGTTTGAGTCATCAAGCTGTCTGTCTATACAATGACAGCAGATAGATAGATGCCATAGGGAACTGAATGCCTCCAAAATGTGTCTATGTGTTTATGATCTCCCATTATAACCCCAGATGTCAACAACAAATATAGCATAAAGATATTCTGAAGAAGAAAAAGGAACTTGCAAGTGTTTCCTTTTATAGAAGTCTCACAAAAGCATGCCTCTGCAAGCCAAGCGACAGATGCTTTATTGGCAGGCTGCCATGTTGACAAACAGTCATTGAGTCTTGGGAGAAGATATTCCTCTTTGGTGTGCATTGTCTTCTGCATCTGTGCTTGCTCATAGGCCCAGTATGGATTGTCGCAGTAATAATTATGTGTCATACACAAAGAACTTGGAGGAAGAAAAATCTTACAGCAATGTGAATCTTCTGCATGTAGAATTTCAGAACTTTTATAATGTCATAGCTTTTAAGTGTTTCCAAAGTAGTCCTTAAAACTGCTGAATAGCCAATCTCAGGAACAGTTTATTAACATGCATTTTATGAAGTTAGGGTCTTATGGGACATCTATGCTAGAACTCTAGTTCAGATCAGGAGTGGGGTTTTGAAGTGAATGTCCATGCAGTTCCTCCTTTACCATGCTTTGGCTCACTCTGTGCTCTGCAGTGGGTTCCTTCAGGATGATGCAGAAGAGGAACTTGCCCTCTGGGAGAAATCTGGTGAGCTTCAAACACTTTGGGCTTTCAGATCATGGGTTCGTATGTGACGTAATCTGAAGTCAGCCTCAGAACTTGAATAGCATGGCTCAGAATCAACTATTTCACTCTACAAATCTGCTCTTATTGGCCTAAACTGCTTGCAAATATTGTCAAGGTGCAGTGAGGGATAGCTGTGGGATGAGACCAGAATGGGAAGCAATGGGGACTGCAGGGGAAGGGCCTTCCCCTGCAGCCCCATCCCACTGTGCCCAGAGGTCGCCAGCAGAGCCAGGCTGGGGACAGTGACTGGGCTCATCAGACAAATACAATGTGACAAGTGAGGTCCAGGATTACTCTGGGAAGTCCAGTCAGCATGTCAGGACAGCCGGGAGAGGGCTTGGGGATGTGCACACCTACAGTGTAGATCAGGCCAGCCCTGAGAGGCCTGGGCTGAGCTGAAGTGGTGCCCCAGGCCCATGGGCAGGGGTGGGGGAGGCCTCAGGGGAGGCTGGGCAGGGACAGTCAGACACCTGTTGGTGCCTTCAGGACCTGACGAGTATAGGTATACCCTTAGCTGGTTTTCTGCACCAAATTATAACAAAAAACTCAAAAAGTTTAAGGTAATGATTTGTGCATGAATATGTTTAGAATTTCTTTGTCCAAAGGGTCCCAGATTTGCTCTGGAAGGTGGATGTTGTCATTTATTGTGACAAATCAGTTTTCAAAACAGATTCTGTATTCATGTGTATTTTTGAAGAGTCTGAACAATAAAGTCATGTCCTGGCATACTGGCATCATTTAGAGAAAGTCATCCATTTGTCCTTGTCATAAACAAATCATACCACTTTTTAATAAGAATAGCAATAGAAAAAAATGCTGGTTGTGTATTATTTGGTATTAAGAAATTCTGTTCTCCGGGCCAGACCTCCAAATGGTAACTCTTTCTTTCTCCTAGTATCAAAAGGAACAGAGAGACATCTGCCAAGGGAAGAAACTGAACTCCTGTTCAGGGTTGTTAGTTAGGATCTATGCTACAGTATATGGTCCAGAGCTGTTCATCAACTCTCAGGTACATTACTGCTCTGCCGTGGTGAACACCCAGATTCAATGCACAACATGTAAACCTGGGCCAGTCATTGTATGCATGAAATTCATTCTGCCCTAATGTAACCACCTACAACCTGTGTAGAAGTCTACACTGCACATGTCTAGCGGTAGATGAGACAATCCCATCGCCTACGATTTTACTCTCAATTAGTGATTTCACTTTGGGAGTACAATGGTAAGACAACTGTAGCCTGAGACATGCAGAATACCTTACAATGGTTCGGCAATGGTAAGTAGTCTTTTTTGGAAGCTATTTTTAACAAATTGTTTCAAAATTTTTATCACTATTTTTATGTTTACATTGATGTTTATATATCTGCAAAATGATAAAAATATGCATGGCAGTACCTGGAAAAAAAAATTCAAACCAAAAATCTCATTTGATTGTAAATGAAGTTCAAATTACTTCATAATAATGAACATGATCCTATGTATTAAACTTATGTCTGTGTTTATATATGTCTTCACATATATATGTATATACGTATGCATAATTCTGAAAGAGAGGTGAAGGTGAAAAATTAACTTTACATTAAAGTAATATTAAAGTTTTTAGTGAGAATTCAAACCTAACTACACTCCTACTGATATCTGAAAATCAGAATGATCTATTTATTTTCATTTATCTGAGCTTCAGCTAATGCATACTTGTTTCAGAGTTTTCCAAGAGATTATAATCATGTGAAATGATCTAGAATTTCAGTGGCTGGCTGCGAGGATCTTTGAAGGATTCTGCAAGCCTGAGTATCTAACTCCCATTAGAGCTAGTATAATTCAGGTACTTATCTCTCTCTGTTTTCTTTGAATATGCCAGACACTTTGTTTCCCAACCCCTCACTGCTACAAATCCCCCAGGATGCACACTTGTAAGAGCTAGGTAGAGAGATGGGCCTTTAGAGACTGAAGCTTGTTTTTCAGATAAATGTTGACCAAGTAAGTCTTGATAAATAATTGATACAAATGAAGTCCAAACCAAACCTATTTGTTTCCCTCCTCACAAACCTATAGGGTCTTTAAACCATTGGTATTGTTATGTAAAAAAATTTTATGCAAGACATAGCAGAGGACTTTGAAAGGACGAATGGAAAGACTCCTGCATATTGTGTGTCTTTTTTACAGCATTCAAACTCTTTCCTGGAAACAGCATCACATCTATAACACCTCAAAGAGACCCTGGGGAGAGGCCTATGGAGTCTCCTCCCTCTGAAGTCTTTGAAGGAGCGAGAACTGTTTTCAAAAGAGAGAAATACGATGTTGCAAAAACAGATTTTAGGGGCCAGATTTTGATCTTAGTTTTATTAGTGTGTATAGGTGGGTAGGTATTCACAGAGGCAGGATGGCATCTGTATAGTTACTCTGTGGTAACTAAGGTCAAATTGTATGTAAACTTACTTTCAAGAGGGCTATGGATAACTTCAAAGTCATTTTAAAAAACAGCCAGTTTTTCTCTACTGAGACTAGCTCTCCCTCCAGCCACCAATAGAAAGAAAAGCAGATCTCATGGCTAGGGTAAAATTTTAGAGTGACAATGTCAGTGCACACCAAATGATCAAGGTTATTTGTACCCTAAAGCTCTGTAATGCATGCTGTTCATTTTAAGCTAATTAAACTGAATAAAAAAACATCAATACTTTTGAAATGGCAATTTGTTTGTTAGTGTTAATTTCTTTCCTAAAACCGGATGTTGCTTAGTGATTCAAGCCTGTAAATCTGTCGGACTAACATGGAATTGTCAAAATATTCAGTGTCAATGTAAACATGTTTGTATAACAGATACTGAGTGTGGTTGTATGGATTTCTTTTAGCTTTTCTAATCGATTTCATAAGAGCCTGATGACCTGTCTTGTGCTCTAGGGACAGTTTTTCAAATGAGTTCTGACATAAAATATCAAGGTGGGAATACAGAGCTGCCAAAGGGTCTGATCAGTTTAAAATAAAAGGGGGAGGAAGGGGATTACCCATGCAGCTTTCATTAGGGTCTATACTAGCCCACTAACTTAGGAGCCTTGAGTCATGGTCACTGGAGAGAAAAAGGGAGTCTGTAGGATGACTCAGGACTCCTGTGTGGCAGTAGCTAGGTCTTACCTATATCTCTGAGACACTCTTCAGAGAGGTCTGTTTCTCTCCTTAGATATAGCTTTGGAGAATAGAGGCTACTAAATGAGGAACCTCAGATGTATTGTTTATTTAGACCCTTTCAAAAATCTTACTAATTTCCACTTTATACCTGTAGCGCTGAATCTGAAAATTTATTTTGGTGTTTTTGTCACAAATTAGTAACCTAAACAGAACAGAATTTGAGGCAGATGGTGATTTTGACTTCAAAGCCCAAACTGATTTACTTCTTGTGAAAACAAAACCCAGCATTTGTTCCTGGTCCTCCATGCCCTATAGAGGAGGTAAAGTGAGTGAATGGCTGGTGAGTGCTTAGTTGCTGGCTGGGATCAACCCACCACGCTGGTCTAAACTGGACTGGAGGAGCAGAGGTAAAGATTAGTGTGAGGCTCTCTTCTTCGTGAGTGGGACATAGACATAAACATAAACATAAAAAATGCAGGGCTCATTGACAAGGCTCTAGACTAGATGTGAAGGGGGAAGGGGAACATATCAGGCTTGCCTGTGACAAACTGTGGGATGATGTGCAATGATTAGAGGGATGGGGTGCTACTGTGAGCCCTCAACCTGTTGCCCAGAGGTGTGCTGGGGACATTGCAGCACAGTCGAAGTCTTGCGGAGATGAGCTGGGGGCTCCTGAGGTAGTAGGAGCCAACAAGGAAACCTCTGTGAAATACCCCAAGGGAAACAAGGGGTGTTCCATTAAGAAGGTGACACAGCCTACAGCCCAGATGAAATGCCTCTACATGAACGCACTCAGCATGGGGAACAAACAGGAGGAGCTGGAAGCTACCGTGCTGCTAGAAAGCTATGACCTGATTGCCATAGCTGAAACTTGGTGGGATGAATCCCGTGACTGGAATGTGGCTATCCATGGCTACAGGCTGTTCAGAAGGGATAGGTGAGGAAGGAGGGGCAGAGGCATTGCCCTCTACATAAAGAAATTGATGCAGTGTGAAGAGCTGTCCCTGAAGAATAGCCACAAGCAGGTTGAAAGCTTATGGGTAAGAATCAGAGACAAAGGCAACAAGGAGAACCTTGTGGTTGGTGTCTACTACAGGCCACCTGATCAAGGGGAGCCTACTGATGAAGCCTTCTTCATCCAGCTCCAGGAGACTTCGTGCTTGCAGACTCTCATCCTACTGGGGGACTTCAAGCACCCCGACATCTGTTGGAAAAGTAACATGGTGAGCTGTAGGCAATCCAGGAGACTCCTGGAATGCATTGAGGATAAATCCCTAAGCCAGGTAATAGACAGCCCTATTGCAGTGGATGCAATACTGGACCTGATGGTCACCAATGCATGTGATCTCATCAGTGATGTCAAGATTGGAGGCAACCTGGGCTGCAGTGATCATGCATTGGTGGAGTTCACACTCCTGAGGGATATGGGAAAAGCGAGGAGTATAGTCAGGACCCTAAATTTTGGGAAAGCAAAATTCCAGCTCTTCAAGGAGTAGTCAGAAGGACCCCCTGCGAAATGGTCCTTAGGGACAGGGGAATGGAACAGAGCTGGCAGATCTTTAAGGACACCTTCCATAGAGCACAAGAGCTCTCAGTCCCCAAGTGTAAGAAATCAGGCAAGGAAGAGACCAGCATGGCTGAGTCAAGACCTGCTGGTCAAACTAAAGAGCAAGAGGGAACTGCACAGGCAGAGGAAGCAGGGACAGGTGTCCTGGGAAGAGTACAGGGAGACCACCCGGTTTTGTAGGGATGGGGTTAGGAAGGCCAAGCCATGGCTGGAGCTGAATTTGGCAAGGGAAGTAAAGGATAACAAGAAGGGCTTCTACAGGTATATCAGCCAGAAAAGGAAGGTTAGAGAAAGCATACCCCCCGTGATGAACAAGAAAGGCGAACTTGTATCAACGGACGAGGAGAAGGCTGAGGTACTCAACAACTTCTTTGCCTCAGTCTTCACCAGCAACCTCTCTCCTCACCCCTCCCAAATTGATGGACCAAAAGATGGGGACCAGGGGGGTAAAGCCCCTCCCACTGTAAGGGAAGATCAGGTTCGAGACCACCTGAAGAACCTCAATGTACACAAGTCTATGGGACCTGATGAGATGCACCCCAGAGTCCTGAGGGAATTGGCTGATGTAGTTGCCAAGCCACTCTCCATGATATTTGAAAAGTCATGGCAGTCAGGTGAAGTCCCTGCTGACTGGAAGAAGGGGAATGTTGTGCCCATTTTAAAAAGGGAAGAAAGGAGGACCCTGGGAACTACTGACCTGTCAGCCTCTCCTCTGTGCCTGGGAAGATCATGGAACAGATCCTCCTAGAAGATATGCTCAAGCACATGGAGGACAGGGAGGTGATTCGAGACAGCCAGCATGGATTCACCAAGGACAAGTCTTGCCTGACCAACCTAATGGCTTTCTATGAAGGAGTGACTGCATCAGTGGACAAGGGAAAAGCAATGGATGTCATCTACTTGGATTTCTGTAAAGCGTTCGACACAGTCCCCCCCAACATCCTTCTCTCTAAATTGGAGACATATGAGTTTGATGGGTGGACGGTTCGATGGATAAGGAGTTGTTTGGATGGTCGCATCCAGAGGGTCGTGGCCAATGGCTCGATGTCCACATGGAGACCGGTGACAAGTGGAGTCCCTCAGGGGTCTGTACTGGGACCGGTGCTATTTAACATCTTCATCAGTGACATAGACAGTGGGATCGAGTGCACCCTGAGCAAGTTTGCAGATGACACCAAGCTGAGTGGTGCCATTGACACATCAGGAGGATGAGATGTCATCCAGAGGGACCTGGAGAAGCTGGAGAGGTGGGCCTGTGTGAACCTCATGAGGTTCAACAAGGCCAAGTGCAAGGTCCTGCACCTGGGACAGGGCAACCCGTTGGGGTTGGGGGATGAAGAGATTGAGAGCAGCCCTGTGGAGAAGGACTTGGGGGTACTGGTAGATGAAAAGCTGGACATGAGCCGGCAATGTGTGCTTGCAGCCCAGAAAGCCAACTGTATCCTGGGCTGCATCAAAAGAAGCGTGACCAGCAGGTCGAGGGAGGTGATTCTGCCCCTCTACTCTGCTCTGGTGAGACCTCATCTGGAGTACTGCGTCCAGCTCTGGGGCCCTCAGCACAAGAAGGACGTGGACCTGTTGGAGCGGGTCCAGAGGAGGGCCACAAAGATGATGCAAGGGCTGGAGCACCTCTCCTATGAGGCCAGGCTGAGAGAGCTGGGATTGTTCAGCCTAGAGAAGAGAAGGCTGCGAGGAGACCTTATTGCGACCTTCCAGTACTTAAAGGGGGCCTACAGGAAAGATGGGGAGAATCTTTTTAGCAAGGCCTGTTGTGACAGGACAAGGAATAATGGATTTAAACTGAAGAAGAATAGATTAAGACTGGATGTAAGGAAGAAATTTTTTTACAATGAGGGTGGTGAAGCACTGGAAGAGGTTGCCCAGAGAGGTGGTAGAGGCCCCATCCCTGGCAACATTCAAGGTCAGGTTGGACGGGGCTCTGAGCACCCTGATCTGGTTAAAGCTGTCCCTGCTAACTGCAGGGGGGTTGGGCTAGATGACCTCTAAAGGTCCCTTCCAACCCAAAGCATTCTGTGATTCTATGATTCTTCCTAGTAGCTGGCATAGTGCTGTGGTTAGGATTTAGTAGGATAAGAATGTTGATAACACACTGAGGTTTTAGTTGTTGCTAAGTACTGCTTATGCTAGTCAAGGACTTTTCAGCTTCCCATGCTCTGCCAGGTGCACAAGAAACTGGGAGGGAGCACAGCCAGAAGAGTTGATCCAAACTGACCAAAGGGCTATTCCATACCATATGACGTCATGCTCAGTATATAAAGTGGGGGGAGTTGGCCGGGGAGCAGCGATCGCTGCTCAGGAGCTGTCTGGGTATCGGTCGGCGGGTGGTGAGCAATTGCATTGTGCGTCACTTGTTTTATATATTATTATTATTATTATTATTATTATTATTATTATTATTATTATTATTATTATTATATTGTTGTTGTTATTATCATTACTACTTTACTTTATTTCAATTATTATACTGTTCTTATCTCAACCCAGGAGTGTTTCTCACTCTTACTCCTCCGATTCTCTCCCCCATCCCATCGGGGTAGGGGGAATGAGCAAGCAGCTGCGTGGTGCTTAGTCGCTGGCTGGGGCTAAACCACGACATATGATAAAATAGAACCTTTGGAATGGAAATTGCTATCCATGTTCTATCCACCCCACTTAAGGAAAAAAATTTAAATGTTATGTCACTAAGTGATGTGATTCTGCCTCTGCAGGTATGTCACCCCTGAATTCCCCTGTGATCAGCAGATATAGAGAAATCAGTACTATGATGAACTTGGAGATAGCTATAAATCCTTATGAATGAAGGTTACATATCTCACTTTTTATTATTGTTATTATATTGTTTATACAATTATATGAGAAAATATTAACAGCAATGGACAGTGTACTTCTCTGGGAGCATGCGGTTTAGTTTCATGTACTACCATTTGGTGGCTTTTCAAAGATGTCACTGGAAGGCCTTTTTAGGAAAGTTCCCAGTTTGGAACCTCTCAAAATGTGCTGATTCAAGGTGGAACAAAAGTCTTTGGAATAGATAAATAAGCTCTGAACTTTTGACTCTGAGGAAAAGAAACTGAGATCCATGCTGCTGCTTTGTACCAGGAGTCTGTGTCTAGGGTAGCAACTCAAGCTTTTGAACAGAGAGCTTCAACCTGTACAGTATCCTAGAGATCTTCCTACAGCTGCAAAAAAGAGATTTTTCCCCATGTAAAAATATTGTGTCTGTAAATGTCTTCAAGAGTGTGGTTTGTTTGCAGGCAAAACATACTGATGGATTGATAGCACAAGCCATCTACCCAAAGTGCTTGTATTCACCTGCCATTCCTTTATTGCTGACATAGTAGAAGGTAACTGAGTTCAGTGTGATTTGGAAGAGAGATGAACTGGTAGAAAGGCAACTTGCTTCATGGAGCCCAGGGTACTATGTGCATTTCAACCAAATGCTCTGCATGATATAGCAAAGCAGATGACAAGCAGGTCTGATTCACCTTCAATTATTTCTCATATATTTGTTGCAAGACCTTTGCCCATCAGTAGAAGTAATTTAAGATTATTTATAATCCCATAAGCATTAGTGTCTTCTGATTAGGTCAAATACCAAAGCAAAGCAAGCTGTGTCTGCCAGAGTGAGAAACCAGTAATGGATTCCAGAAATTTTGTGTAGTCCTGAATGTACAAAAGGTCCTGCTCCTCTGAACAAAGTAGAAAGCAAACATCAGGCAGCAGTACCTTTTCTCAGTGAAATTCCAGGCAGTGTGCATGCCAACAATTTCTATTTATTTTTTTCAGGGAGCATGCCCTGCTCCCTGGACAACATTGCTGACTTATCTGTATGTCCTTGCTGTGCTGCTGGTGCTGCTGGTGCCTGCTTTCTGTGCATGCTGCAGTGCGTAAGCAGAGCTCAGTAACTTCTTTTTTATTCATCTCCCAATACAGCTTTTCTGCCCACCACATTCAAGACTGTAGGCCCATTTTGCATGTGCCAGAATTTCTGGGTGATGTTTTCCATTATTTCATCTTTCTGTTCCATGGAGGGACCGGGTGGTTTCTCACAACAATTCTGAATGAATGGCAGCTGTTAGATCTGCTGTTGTCAGTGGGGTTCTGCATAAGCACTTGATATAACAACAGTTACAAGAGGGGAAGAAGCAAGGAAAAAGTTGGACTAGATTCAGATAATTGTCCAAACAATATCATGTTAGGTTGTATAGTCATTTAAGAAGAGTAGTTGTCTGGACTACTTGCCCTTGTAAATACTCTGTATTAGTCAGCAGATGGCATTCATTACACAATAACTATTCCACCAATATTACCACAAGTGCTTTAAAACACAAAGCATATGGTTTCCTCAAAGAGACACATTATTTCCTCATTTGCAGTTCAGCGTTAATTGTGAACTATTTAGTGATAAACAAAGAAGGTAATTTTTCATCCCCATTTACTTTGAGTAACAGATTTAATAGAGTCTACCATTGTGCAAAATGTAAATAAGACCCATGGTGGCAAAAGGGTTTTCAGGGTATACAAGCTAATAGAAGGTCATGCATTGGCTTTTGGCAGGAAACTCGACAGCACTGCTGAAACATTTTGGGTAAGACTCATTGAGAGGTTCCAGCAAAGTGCCAAAAGGTGAAAATATCTCTTTTGTCCCCTCATCATGAGTTCAGAAAGACAAAAGCTCACTTAAAATGGCTTTGAAATACATTTTTGCATTTTCATTGTTAATGCAGGGCCAAAACTGGAATGGTGATGGCATAACCCAACCTCATAAAAATGCTGATAATCTGCACAGACTGCCCTTTCAGCATCTCTGGGGAGGAGTCTGGCCCTTCCACACAACCCTGGTGCACACACTGTTCTCTGGCATGCCTTGCACCTATACTCATACCCGTCTGTCTATATGGCATAATGCCTGCTCATAAGGTGTCATATCAGTTTCAGTAGGGCATAAGTGCCAATTAAAGATTGCTTTGCAGTGAGAGTGTAGAATGTGAAAAGTGTCATTTTCATTTACAAGTGGAATGTCCTAGTGGAAATTAAAGATAAAATGAAGGCCATGTGCTTCAGTTCTTGTGATCATAGTTACTAATATTATTTGGGGACATGAAAGGCAAATTTTACACCACAGGAAATTTGCAAAAGGCTCATATATTTTCACTGATTTCATGAATGAATTTATGATACTTTATAGTTTAATTTTTCAAATATGTCTATGAATACAGAAATAATTTTGCAGGTGATAATTTAACATAGTAATACAAACCATTAAGCACACACATATATATATTTATATACACACTTGATTTATTTCCTTTTTTCCCAACCTCTGCTATTTAGTTATGCAAATTCTAGTTTTAAATAGTCATAAGCAACTTGAGCTTGTTCATGATGCAAAGTCTGCAGACTGTACATGCTTCCAACTCCTTCACCAAATTCTGTGCTCATGGAATGGTTAAACTTGAGCAAGCTTTACCAGGAATGTATTCATTTAATGTAGGAGAATATGTATGCCAACAGCTTTCCCTCATTCTCATTTTCCTTCTTCTAATTGCTGTTTGTGAACTTCCTTAGAATTATAAGTGCGCCTGTTTAACAGAGGATAAACTCAGCTACTTTTTCATTTAACGTATGCCACATGGAAGTCTGAAGTACAATCGGATTTAGTTATCACATGCTGTAATCCACTATTAGGCAGCTCAGTGTAACAATGAGGAGATGAAGAACTGTCCAAAATGGTAGTATGCTATTAAACATGCTGGTAACCTATATCCACAGAGATGTCATTACAACATCTAGATGCCAAATACCCTGGGTTCTGGCACGATGCTCTTAGTATGCAAGGGAACCAGTTGGCTGTGTATTTGGGAGTCAAGCTTGACAAGTTTGGATGGTACACAGGTGGATACCTTACTTTCATAACATTTTTTTCGCAGTGCAAAAAGACCATGACATTGCATGGGAGAACTCCTTCCTGCCCACCTTTCTCCACTCTGGTAATGGAGGAAACAGGTGAAGGAGCTCATGTGAGCACAGAGGAGCACACATGAGGATTGCTGTGTTAATGATTTTGTTACAGGGAAAACTTTTTCTCTGCTGAACTTAATATTTGGCATTTGGGCAAAAGTGTCATCAAATCACATGCTTTTTTTTTTAGAAAGTGGCAGTTCTTTAAGAGATAGCTTAGTTAATAGCTATATGCTTGTCCTGTATTTCCAAAGAATTTTGCTAATGTCCATAATAAGCTTTTAATTCGTAATCACAGAAAATGTTTCCTACACTGAGGGAAATACAGACAAATTTTAATGTGTGTTTGTCTAAGAGGGCACTTGTTAACCTGTAGGAGGCAATCTCAGAGCTTTTACCATGACCTGTGCTATTTTTTGGAACTGAAATGGGAAAATTTTTAGCTGTGTATACATGACATCTAGGATATATGTACCCCATAGTACTGACATATCCACAACTTCTCTCCAGGTGAGGAGATACAGAATATTTCAGGTCACTGACTCAAATGTATTTCAGACTTGTTCAGTGAGCCATGAAAACTCAGTCAGTGTGATCACCAGTTGTTGATACCCCCTGTCATAAACAATAATTACAGCGGTGGTTACTGTGGCCAGCAGGAAAATGCCATCCAAGTTAGGGGAAGCATGTCCTCCAGGGGTAATGTCACTGTGGGTTTATTTATGCAAGACTCCTTGTTCCAACCTGAGCTTAAAGATCCAGGCTAGTCCTTTATTGTCATTTTACATTTGAAATGATTATCTCTGTAAGTTGATTCCTCCCACACAGGGCATAAGGTGAGATGTGTCTTTATGGTCTGTAATTACTGGGGATAGGAAATGGAACAAATAAAGCCAGAAGCATCAATGACTGTCAATTGAGACAGGGGGAATTTTTGTCTCCCAAATCAGTTTTAGGCTCTGCAGGTTCCAAGAACATAAGCTATGACAGAAAGAGAAAAGGGCCATCTGGTCCAATTTGTCTGCATGTTTGTGTTGTTCTGAATCCCAGCTCTTACTTTAATCTCCAAATTCCTTATTTTCCTTCCTTTCTAGAGATACCATTTTATATTTGTCACAGACTGTACAACCATTTGCTTTCCTCATTTTCCTATGTGATTTTGATATTTTATGTAGTGCCACATTCTCCTCTACTGTGTTCCACCCGTGTTTTGCTTTTTGTTCCTATTTTTTAGTTAACATTCTGAAAACCTTTCAGCATACTACTGGTGCAAACTACCTTAATACACATTATTGCTCAGTCTGTCCTAAGCTTTTGCAAGCTTCTGTGACATGATCTTTCAGTCTGATCTATTTTCTGTAGCTATAACTCAAAGGCCTTTGTTGGAACAGTACATTTTATTTGATTATATTCTTTTTATTCTAGCTTGCTGTTATGTATTACGGAGATCAGTACTGTGACCTATATTCAGAAAGACCACTGTTGAAATGGAACAATGAATATCTCAATATTAGTAGATAACAATGTGTTTACAACTACGTGGTCTCCACACCACACACAGTCCTCTCATTAACTTGACACAAAATCCATTATTTCAGAAGCTCCAGATGCAAGCTTGGCTCATGCACTATGATAGAAATGTCTGAACTTCTTCTGAATTTCTGAACTCCTGCACTTTTGAATTTCTGAAGCAGCCAGATTGCAAGAAGACATCCTTGAAGGCGATCAGACTGCAAACAGCTGGATCTTATGGGAATATTCCCATTAATATTAATGCAAAATACGGTGATGGATGGTTCATGTCTTTTGAAATTAATGTTGCCAGCATGGAGTTCAGGTGCTGTGTATGACAAATCTCATAGGGCTGCATTTCTGAGGTGAGGGCCTGCCTGTGGTAATGCTTTGCTTCTACCCCTTCTTTGCAGGTTCTCATCTTAAAGGGTTACGTAAAGTTTGGGCTTTGGTGGAGAAGTCAAGTAGCAGGACTGGCAGTGGTGTCATTCTGGTGATTGGGCTGGAAGATCAGCCACCATTAGAAAAGCAATCATAACTCAGCTTAGATGTGATTAACTTCTGAAATGCACCAGGAAGAGTGACTATTTTTCTTACTTTTGCTGGTGTTGAGTAAAAGACTTTGATGATATGTGGACAAACACATTCAGCCAAGGGATGAGTAAGGGGCAGAAGTTAGCTAGCATTAGCAACATTTCAAATTTATCTGAACTGAGTTTTAAATGGGTAGCTTTCTTCTGTATCTTTATGTTTACTAATGTTTTGGAGAACAAGGAATTCATTAGAGGATGGGTGAAACACTGACCAGCTTGGTAAGTAAGACGTTATGTGGAGAGCCAGAATACCCGGCTTCATTCCAGCTCCACAAGCAACCGAGTGATTCAGTGAATCCTTTTCCTTCTCTATGCCTCACTTTTCAATCTGTGGAAAGAGAACATGCACCATCCTTTCTGTTGCTACTGTCTTGTCTTTTTTTCTCCCTGATACATGACCACCCTAGGAGTAGTGTCCTGACTGAAGGTGCTGTTTAAGAGTTGCCAGGATTTTGTCCTACCTAAGGGAAGACATCCACAGCATTTGTTTATAAAATCCTCAAATGAATTGTTCTGATTTTAGATTGCTAAGAACAGAGAGTGAGAGGCATGTCAAGCTTTTTAGGTAGTTAACTGACTTTGCAGTGTACAAAAAGTACTGTGGGAGGTGAGCCCAGATGAAGTTTACACAGCAGGGGTGAGCTGCCTGTTCCCTCAAGCTCTGGTGCTTGTTTCGATGGTTTGAAAGAGATTGCTCTGCATCCAATCAGTTTTCTCTACAACAAAGTATAATAAAGCTGGAAATCATTCCGTTGAGTCACAGACATTCAGGACAGAAGAAAAGAAAACAAATTTGCTCTGATTTGATTTGGTTTATTTCTCCAGTAATAGTGCCTTTACACGTGAAATTTCTTTTTGTAAAAGCAAAATAATGCTGCAAAAATTATGGTTTTAAAAAGAGAGCACAGGCAGTTTCATGCCTTGTTGTGGCAATGAGGCTCTCGGCAGTCAACTCACTGAACATTTTCTACAAGAAGTGGCCAGCAACATCAGCATCAGAATCAAGTACACTGATTTAATTCATAACACAAAGAGTAAGTAAAATGTAATTTGATACTTAGAGACTTCTCCATATAGAGGGAGCTGAAGTTATTGCTTCAGTGAAAATTTGCCATGACAATAATCCAACTACTGATGTCTGTGATCTGCTATAAAAGAAAAATGCTCTTGATGGCAGCAGAATTCTAATCATAGGCATGTAACCCATGTCAGCACTCCAATTAAGTATTTTGTACCACGTCCCACATGTGGGAAGCTGAACTTAGCTTCTGCAAACTGTCTCAGCTGTGAGAGCTCTTGGACTGTTTTTTTTTATTTATTAAAAGAAACCACTGAGAACTGAAAAGTAACTGAGGTGGATGAAGTCATATCAAAATCCTGTTACTTTGATGATGGTGAAGAGGCTTTTATTGAAACTGATTTTTTTTTTTTTCTGTCACTTTGAACACTCTCTCATACAAGAATTTCTTTAAACAACCTCAGTGAAGTGAACTGAATGATTCATTCTCAAACATTCAACCTAAACGATTCTATGATTCCATGATTTATTTTTGCTTTTGTTTAGGTAGGCAAAGTAAAGAGAAGAGTAAGCTTCATATAAGTTCCTCTGTGCAGGAAGATGTCTTCTTCCCCCCCCCCCCCTCCCCCCTGTCTATTTCCGGTTTTCTGCTGTGGAATCAAGAACTAATTCCATATGAAATTCATGTCAGTGATGTGGAAAAGACTGTGTAAATAAGTAAAGTGAGATAAAGACAATGAAGAAGTCAGATCCAGTATGAAACCAAAATATTATTAAAACTTTCAGAAGCATTTCTTGGGAAAAAAAGTCAGTAAGTATAAAAATAAGTTAGTGTGTGTTGGTTGATTCTAAAGCTGTCTCTGGACAGAAAGAAACTTTATTCAGACTGTAGGTGTTTAGGAGTAAACCTGAAGACCCAAAAGTCAATGGCAATTTAAATGAAATTTTATCAGAAGCACTTAACTCACTCCTCACTCTCAAGCATCCTGCAGTTTCTAATTTATTACCCCTTATAATACACAACTACAAGGCTGGAAAATGTTCTTATCTGGGCTCTACAAATAAGTAATTGAAACCAAGCACTTTGAAAGTCTTGGTTTCATCAAGTGGTGTCAGAGAAAAATAATTAAAACTCAAGAATGGTCTTGCAGAGGAGAAAAATGGATATATTTCAAGTAATATTTTCAGTAAAATAGAAAAAGGCCCTGGAATAAATAACTAATAGATAACTATAATATGAAAAATTGAAATTGACTGGGCCTAGTGAAGGCTGGTTTTATCAAACATATTCTACACCATTCTTTTTGGAGGGACACAAACATCCTAGACCAATTGTCAGTCAAAACCTGTCTGTTTGAAGCAAAAGTATATGCATGGCCTGTGTACACACGGAAATGTCACTGGTTTTGGGAAGGCTTGTGTGTGAAAAGAGAGCCAGCAGAAGGACTATGAAAATCGGCAATGGAGTCTGAGAGCAGATAGTTGGTGCACAGGTGCCCACTTCACAGATGTTGACGTTCACATCCATCTAAATACCATTTCCATTGATGGTTTCATGTTTTTTTGAATCTCCCTAGTAACTATGGGCCAGACTTCTCAAGCTGTTCCACTTTAGAAGGGCTCAGGGCTAAGCATGCTATGGATATGTTGTACACAGTTAAAAGTCCTATGGCTGCACTGTGCTTCTACCTTACACTCACCTCTGGTAGCCAATGAGAACAGCTAACAGGATTCCAAGTGTGCCCTAATTATTCAACACACACCAGTTGTTACTCTATCTAATTTTTTTGTTAATGAGCTCTCTATGAACAGAGCACAATCTCAGCATATACTTTTTCATTATTCAGATTTATTTGTTGAAATGTTGTTAAGTTGACAGGGTTTGCCACTTTTTTGTGCTTAACTTGCTATACGAATTTGTTACCAATTTTGAAACAAGTTGTTCTGCTTCATCACAACAAGCACATTGTCTGACTGTTCCTTAACTTTTTGAGAGCTGTACTTAAGTTTAGGATCTCCATGGAGACTCTTCAGCAAAGAAACATGAACTAATTCACAGAATTAACCTGCAATAATTTTTTTGAATTTTATTATTATTGGCATGTCAATTTACTAAAATGTCCTCTAGAAAAATCTTGTATGTCATTGCATAGTCATGGTGAGTTTGCTCAAAATTCTGAAAGCAATTTTATAAAGAATTTTTTTTCAGTGAACACTCCAAACCCACTCATAAATAGCAAAAGAAGCAGGAGTAGTTTGACAATTGCAGTTGCATGTGATGATATTCTAAGTGTCAAGTTGTTGTTGAGGAAGAAGGGTAGATGTGCTACACTGGGAACTTTTCTCTGAGGTTTTATCACTGTAAGAAGATATCCAGAATGTTATCTGTTAAAATAGAAAATGAAAATCCTCATGGATTGAACAGCCCACTAACTGCTTTATGAAGAATGACTGAATAATCATTTTCAACTTTTAGGAATTGAACATGAAGTGCATAGTTACCCTTAAAAAAAAAAAAAAAAAGAAAAAAAATTTGTGGTACCAGTCTTGGTATCAAATCTTGAGGAACTAATCCTTGTTTTCCTCCAACAAACTGCAGCTATAAATAAAGCAGACTTTTTCTATCATATGCTATGTCAGGATATATTTTGCCTTATACCAGAGTAATATGTACTATTTATTGTAAATCTTAAAGAATAATACATTGTCAGTGCAATGATAACATAAAATAGATGATAGAATCATGAGTAATTTAGGTTGGAAGGGAAGCCTAGTCCAACTCCCCACCCAAAAGAGGGACTGAGTTTTGAGTATGTCCAAGGATGTAGTTTATATCACCTCTCTGGGTATCTGTTCCAGTGTTCTACCCCCCTTACTATAAAGACCTTTTTCTTTTATCTCTTACTAAATTTCCCCTTGTTGCAATTTGTGTCCACTACCTCTTGCCCTTTTGGTGTGCACTTTCGAAGTGCCTGGCTCTGTATTCTTTGCAGTCTCCCTTTACTTTCTCCCTTACTCTACCCTTTTCCAGACTGAACAAACCCAGTTCTCTCATCTCTCCTTGTATGCCTTACCTCTGTCTTTTGTCATTTGGTCTCTGACCCCATTAAACAGTGGTCCCACACTTTCTGTAGTATTAATTCTGTTGGTGATGTACTCATAGAAGCCCCTGTTGTTGTCCTTCACGTCCCTTACTAATTTCAGCTCCAGCTGAGCTATGACTTTCCTAAATCCACCTCTGTAGCTAAAACAACCTCTCTATATTCATGCTAGGAATCCTGTCCTTGCTCCCTGCTCCTGAATACTTCTTTTTTTGCATTTGAGCTCAGTCATGAGTCCCTTGTTCACCCATGCTGGCCTTTGACCACTCTTACTTAACTTTCTGCACATCATAATGGATTGTCCTTGTGCTTTGAGGAGGTTGCCCTTGATCATCAGCTGTTCTGCACCATTTTGCCCTTCAGAGCTGCCTCCCATGGGATCCTGCCAGCCAGGTAGCTAAAACTAACATATACTGTCCTGAAGCTAGGGCTCCGGTTCAATGATGATCATCAGACCATTTTAAGAGAAGTTTAGTTCGCTTTTACAGTGTGTTTCTAGGGTTTGATGCAGGCCAGTTGTACTTGTCCTCACCTCAGTGGTCTGAGTCAAAGATGTATTATCATTCCACCTAACAGAAGATCTAATGACCTTGAAACACTAAAATCTCTGGCCTTCAAGATATTAAGGTACCTACATTGATTTAAATGGAAGTTAGGATATTCCTGCACAGATAGCTGGTTACAGCCCTAAAATGCCTTGCATTTAGACAGTGTATTAGGCTAATGTATACTTGGCTCAAAGCTGAATGTCAGCAAAACCACACGACCAGAGAAATGAACCAAATTCACAGACCTGAGAGTGAGCACACACCATCATGATACATGGGTAGGAAGGAATAAACCAATCCAGATGCAGTCTGGAGAAGGGGAGACAGAAAATACTGGCAAAATCTGTCTCCATTTACATTGGCATACATACATTACATTTACATTGGCAAGTGATATCTACAAGATGAGTGACAGGAACATCTCAAATTGCCTGTCAGTTTCTTTTGACTATAGAAAGCCATTCCTGGTAGCTATTAATGGAAAGCTAAAGAGATTAGTTTAGGTGACTGGTACATTTGGATGACTGCACAACTTTAAAGATCTAAGAAGAAAAAGGCTAATATGGATTTTATTCCTTTTCCCAAATTCAACTTTCCTAGGACAGAAGGAAAACCATATTTATATATACTTTTTCTGTACTTAGTCCAAAAGCACTGAGTGCTGCCAAACAAGAAGATTCAAGAAAACTTTGTGTCTTTGTTCTCCAGAAAGGCAGGTGACTGCTTTATTTGTGCTGTGTTAATGAAGTGCATTGGTCTGCATATCTACACAAAAGGTTAAACTAGAGGATCAACAAAGTAACAAAGAGCTACTTGGCTATCTGTATTGCCAGCTGAAGGAACTCAAGCATTTCCAATTTGGAAGCCAGGAGAGATGTGTGAAGACAATGAGAAGAGATAGAGATCAAGTTTATGTTTACTGTGTGAACAATGTGTGATTCGTGGTGTTCTTACTATTATTTATAGTTTAATTTGCATGGTTTGTGAAGAAAAAGCATGTTAGTTAAGTGAATTGTTCTCAATAAACAATCTTATCAAGTGAAGTTCTGACACACATGCAACTCAGCACTGACCCACACTTCATCTCAGATCTCTCATGCCTTTTTCCTTTTGTAATCTTTCTGTGTAGGATAAGAAACATTTTCATTAGATAATAATCTTTTTCATTCTTTCTCATCAGAGGCTTTGAACTATGACTAGGGAAATGTATTTATCTTTTGTTATCTTAGTCACACTAAATTTACAATTACCCTAGACCTTTTGTCTGTCCACTTTTATGTATTCTTAATTGAGTAGCATAATATATTACTTGCTCAGAATAAGAGTAGGAAGTTTAAGATATCCAAATTTCTCTGGAGTCCGTACTAAGAATGAGAAATCAGATTGTATGACCTTTTTTGGTCAGCTTTCAACATACTGAGAAAGCAGCAGGGATGATAAATCTTTCGTTATCTAATTTTATTATGTATTGTTAGTATACCTTTCTTTCTGGATTGATGGCTTTGTATATGCCCTTCTGATCTCTTCTGTTGAAAAAGGCACTTATGGTGTATATGATATCTCATTTTAATTGTATATCTAATGTATCTTCTACAGTTTTAGCTTGATCTTTGTCTCCAGTAAAAAAGCTACTTTAGGAATATTATTTATATTTTAATTTATTAATTCAGAAGAAGTCTGGAAGATTGCATAAGTTAACATTATAAAATGTACTTTGAAGTACTTATACATAAGAATCTTCTTATTCTATTAATAGGTGTCCTTAAAGTCTATGTGTTTGAAAAACAAGTAACTCTGAAGGGTGCTCACAAGGATATTAACTTTTTCTAGGGAATTTTAAGATCTTCTTTAAAACTGTTCAAAACAATTTTTGGGTCTAGAAGATAAGCAAGATGTAAATCAAGATAGTGGGGAAAGGTATTATTCTAACTCATACTGGTATTCTAGTACTGGTTAATTCCCAAACCACCAAATGATAATCACAGCAAGCACAACACAGTGTTAAAACGAGAGCCGTTAGTGAGATAGGTGTGATTTTGTGCCTGATTTCATTTGTTTATATACTTTGCTAGTGAATCATAATTAATTTAGTCAGATGGGTGAATATATTTTTAAATTCCACAATGAACTATATAGAAAGCACAGTAATGGATAACAAATCACACCTTGTCATTATGTTGACTTTGACGATTGAAAATAATTACCTCCACTGACATTATAGTATGGTATACACACTGGTGTGTAGAAAATGGATTTTAAAAGTACCTGAAAGCACAGGTCATTAGTTTGTAAAGAATACCATAAAACCTCACCTCTCCAACAGGAAAGCCCATTGTAGGCTCCCGAAAGTTGAATACCCAAAGACCTACATTTAAATTTACAAGTAAGTAAATACTTAAACAAAACATTTACTACCTATTTCACCTCCCTTATCACACGTCTTTGCTTTGCCACCTTAATGGATGTGCCTTACAGGAGCTGTGTGCAGAAAAGACTCCATGTTATCCCACAGCCAGCAGAGGAACCTCAGGCTCTGCAGCCCACTGAGGCCACCCGGCCTCTCAGCAGCGTGACTCAGCCTCCATGGCTGAAATGCCGCTGAGAGCTGAGTGGGGCAGTTTTGTGCTACCTCAGATGTCTCCTTGCTCCATGCTGCGACCTCTGTGTCTGTAGTGTGCAGGTAAGTAGCCTGAGAGGACGCACACTTTTGACAGTGGAGGGAGTACATATAAGCATTGCACGGTGCACAGAAATGACTGCATCTCTCTTTTTCTTTCTTTTATACACCCTTATTTTAAATGTGAGAAACCACACAATTGCTTTTCCTTTCTTTTTTCTGTTGCCATTCAGATTTTGTGTGCTCCTTTCTATAGCAGCTCTTCAAGGTTTATTCCCCAGTTATAAATGGGAATTAAAGAGACAAAATGTAGAATGAACATGCCTCACAGACATTGTCCGATCATTCTCCCTGTGTACTGAATCTCCTCACCTCTGTTCCCTGAGTTTTCTTTTCTTAGAGTTGCAAACACTGGGCAGGGGAGGGAAATGTTATTCTACCTACACAATGACAATGGGGGAATGAGAGTGGGGGATTGCTACCACTAATAAGACAGTTAAAAACCCATGGACTTTTTACAGTGTTGGCAGCCCAAAGACAGAACAAATATGCTAATACTGCTGCTGATGTAGAGCGCATAACAGACTGGAAAGGATTCTCACCGGTGTGTTAGAGGACAGGCACTCATGGACTGAGAAGGCAGTTTGGAGGCTGAATGCTGCACAGGTTCTGCTTTCACATAAACATATCTGACATATCAGACATATCTGACATACCATATCTGATAATGTTTTTATGAACTTAAGACTCATTTCCTTTGAGAAACCCACCAAACTGATAATTAACAGGATGATGCATAGGGGATTTTATTTTATTTTATTGGTACAGGTTAGCTCAGTTTTTCCTTATAACTATTCTAGCATGGTGGAGGTTGAGAACTTTTGATCCACAGGTAGGTCTTCAAACAAATGAGGACCTTGGTGCCATTGCATGAATGTCTAAATTTAGTGGTCTGATGACCTGACTTCCTGTAAATGACTGTATGAATCAGATATATGTAATTCTGCAGTTTGTATTAGTCCAGTTTTGGAAAGTGGATCAAATTTCTACTTCCCTAACATAATATGTCTTCTTATAAAGTTGTTATTTTCCCTAAGGCTGATGGATTGGTCTATTTTCTTTCCAAGTAGATATGGAGAAAAAACAAATAGTACAGCTAAAAAACCCTTTGTTTTATTGTCTTTAAGTTTAACATTTCCTTCTCTGGGGAAAAAAATTGACTGTGGCTATCTATAGAGACTGCGGTGATGACAAACTGCTGATTTACAAGTCTTGAGGAAAATTTGATGAAGGAGTACCTGTGGGAGAAAATGATGCATTAAAGTTCTAAAATCTGCTTTTTCTGCAATTTAAGTTTCATTTGTTTGTTGAGTTTATATGTGTCTTGTGTGTTCCTCATTAGTGAAAAAAACACAGAAAAGGTTTGCAGTGAAGAAAAAAAATCTGCCACATTTCAGAGGTATTTGTATTACTATGTTTAAAAATTTTTTTTTCTTTCTTTCTTTAAACAGCCCTGGGATGCACTAAAGCAGGCAAGAAAGCAATGATTCTGATCAGACCTGATATCCTCCTGCCTTGCTGTGCCCTGTGCACACTTCCTAGGGCTCTGTTTTAATAAGATTCTTTGTTGAGAATTTGAGAGAGCAGACCTAGTTTCTCTTGTGCATTACAATCAGGGTTAATAAATGTGGGAAAACATTATCTAAATAAAAGGGGTTTTTTTTTATTTCATGTACTTCAGCTTTTTTCCTCTTTGAATTATTGATTTCCCAGTCTCAGATTCTATGTGTTGCGAAATGACTTACAAATTAACGACATTCACAGAGGCAATACGGAAAACCTTTGTAAACCATGTGACTCTCTCCTGAAATTATTTCTCATCAATATGAATTAGTCATCAGATGTGACAAAACAGAATGCCTTCTAGGAAGATCTGAAAAAGGGTAAGGCATTGTTTAAAGATGAAAAATAAGAACATCTGGTTCAAATGAAAGGCAGAAACTTCTCAAATACTCCTCTTACAATCTGCATACAGGTGAACAGTAAGTGCCTCTCAGTCATCTTTCTTCTCTGACTTCTCTTCAGCCAGTTTTCCCTGGCTGCTCAGGGTGCTGATAGGTCAAACCATAGCGGACAAGCTCCATGAAGTGCAGGGACTCACTTTATCCTGTTCCTGGTTCATACTGACTCAGCAACACAGGCTTCAGTTCACAATAAACAACCTGCCTACATCCTCAGGGTGCCCAGTTTCAGCTTTTATGCATTGTATAACTCTACTAGTCTGCATTACTGAGGCTGAAGCTGGTATTGGTAAGTTGACCACATTGCACATCACAGATGCCCTCACCTTTTCCTTTGCTATTATTTTCTCATTCTGCTTCTTTAGCTTTTCCATTTTTCATCCTTCCTCTCTCCTCCTGTATGGCCTCAATTCAGAAACTCTATTAGACTACTAGACCTCTTGGCTACCAACATGAGAAAAAACAGATTTTTTTATCCTTTTTTTTTTTTTTTTTTAGGTACCGCTGAATGGTTGGTTTTCAAAGGCAAACCGAAAGTTAAAATCAAGGACATGTCATCCTTCTCCTCAGTCACAAAGATGTGCAACATGTAACATTGTTATTGTGGCTTAAATGCCATTACAATGTTGACTTAACTGCTTTGCTGATGGGGCCCTATGTTTCATTGTTTACAGCTTCGTTTACTTGCTGAGCTTTCTATCTTTTGATTACTCTTCAGTTGCATCTGCAGCTAAAAATTTGCAGAATGCTACTGCTTGCTGTCACTTACTGATTTCAGTGTGAGTGAGTTTTGGTAAGAACCATCTGTAATGAGTGGAAAAGGATGAGATTTTGGTCAAGAGAGAGTCAAAACTCTTGAGTTCATTCATGTCTCTATGATCTTTGGCATATCTCCCTGTATAGATTGCATAAAGGGGGAAATACAGTGAGGACTGCAGGAATTTGCTGTTATAGAAATGATAAACCATAGAGTTTCTTAGTAGTAATATGTAGCTAATGAGTTAAGAGGAAAAAAAAAAAAAGAAAGAAAAAATGTTTGGAAAGGAAGATAACAGCAGGTAAATCACTGTGTGAACATTCACCTAAAATACAGCAAGCTACCCAACATTTTACTCCATGCAAGGGAGCTTCCCAAATTATGACAGACTACTGCAAGACACTGCTTTCTCAACACACTCTCATAGTACAAGGTGTAAAACTCCCTGAGTTGTCTCTGGTGTCAGACAGCATTACTCTAATAGCTGGAGTAATATCCCGGAGAACTAATAATCTAATAATCCTGCTGCCCTGATTTAGAAATTCTCCACATGAAAGTGCGGAGGTGTTGCTCACTGATAGCCATTTTCTCCGAAGTCATTATGAATTTGTGCAAATAAGATGTTTGTCTACAACATATAAAACGGAGAATGATACTTTGAGCATTTGTTACAAGCCTTCCCCCCCGCAAAAGAAACCAAAACACTCACAGTTCATCTACTTAGCCTTAAATTAGATCAGAATGACCCTGTCTCAATGTTTTGCTGTATAAGTCTCCTAACACTGCCTTTAGCAGGGTGCTATCCTTCCTCAGTATGTATGCCATAGGTTGCATCTCTTAATGGGACTCTCCTTGCTGCCAGAAGCTGTTTGTGTTCATAGTTAACTTCCTTTTGTTACTTCTCCAGAGGGACAGTACAAATTCTTTCTTCCTATGCCTGCCTGCCCGCCTTCCTTTGTTCCTTCCTTCCTGCCTTCCTTCCTTCTCCCTCTCTCTCTCTCTTGCCCTCCCCCACCACCTTTTTCTCTTTTTGCCTGCCTCCTCTCCCAAAACACAGTTACTTGTAATTTACTGAGGACATATTCTTGAGGTTTCTCAGACTGAAATATCATGTTATTTCCTTTGTCAGCTTAGGTATTATTTCCTCTATTTGATTTACTAATGAACAGCTCCTTCATTTAATGAGGGGTAAGACTGTCTCCCTAACTCCCAAGCCTCACCTTCCTCAACTGTTTTGGAGGCACCACAAAATAAACAGCGGAGAGTTCTGTATAATGCAGAAAAAACCCCCTCTTTGAATTTATTCAGAATTCTTAGACTTTATTTGTAGTCTAACTAGATTTATTGAAGTTTCATCATCCTAAGCTCACTCTAATAGGATGCATAATCAGATCCAACAACTCTTTTTTGTATAGTCATACATTATTCTTACACAGACACTTAGCTAAATTTTACTTAATGTTTCTAAGTGAGCCGGCATTTACACTGCAGTACAAAAGGAATGGATTTAAAAAATAATTATTTGAAAATCTGTTAAATCTTATAAATGCCTAGAGAATGGAGTAGCGATTTCCACTCATTTAGAGTTAAAACAGTTGAAAAATGTCTAAATAACTGTGGATAAAGGCTCTAAAAGCAGCATTAACTCTGAGCTCCATCTCCTGCAGAAGGTGGAGAGAATGACATCCCAGCTGGTGAAAGGGGGAGTTCAGTGTGCATGAGTTTTCCAGGAGGTGTTTGTAAACTCACAATGAAGAAGTAGTTTTAAGATACGGAAAAAGGTGAAGTGATTTTTTGAGGAAATCTTAAATGAGAAGCCATTCATCTAATTTTGTTTATATCTTGAAGACATGTTTTTAGAAACTTTCCTCTTTTATACACAAATTTAAATTAAGGTTCTAGCCACCAAGATCAATCACACAGTGGCCAAAAATTTAGCAATCACAGCAAGCACAAAACATGTCAAACCAGTTACTAAGTCTATAATGGACTGAATAATTCTACCTATAATATTTTTGAGAAAATCAGCTCAGCTAAATGCAAGCCGGCTCTTAGGTAAGAATGTATTTAATAATTTAGACATTTTAAAATACAGTTTCTTCAAGATGAACCTAGGAGAAAAGCAATACAGGAATGGATATCTTTGTTTTGTTTGCTGATGAAAGAGTTTTGGAAAAAAGAACTGTCTTATGCGTATATAACTATCAAGAATGCATACTATGGTTGTATGGAAAACATTTGGTTTGGAGATATGGTAATCACACATGAGTGAAAAAAGCTGTGTTTACATGAAGATATTTACAATCCTAAGATGGGTTCATGGTAATAAGATGCAGAGGTTCTCTCAGTTGTCAGGTGTGTGATTGCAGAATTTTTGCATCACAAATTATTCTGTTTTTCATACTGTACTGAAAGATGAACAACATTGCTTTGTAGTTGTGATGCAAAGTTGACCTATTTTTTAAGCCTACTCTGTGTTATAGTCACATATACTGAAAGAATTTAACTGTAACCTTTTATAATTAAGAATAATGCCTATGCATGAGATCCAGACTGCTTACCGAACTTAAAAATCAATTAATTTCTTATTAGTTGCACTCTACTGATTAAACCTCCTCAACAGAAAACAAAATAAACTGCCAAACTGAGCTTTGTGAAATAAACCCAACCTGAGCTATTAATTTTACTCATTTCTGTCTCTGATTTAATTATATTTGATCCTATAATCCATTCTCAAAGTTGGAAATGGAAAAAAAAGTTTTATTTAATCTTACCTGATGGTGTAATCAGTATAATGAAATATCTGCAGTAGTGTAAAGCTGGATAACAACATAAAATATAGCTAAGTATATTATACTTTTTTTTTTATTTCTTTGTATCTATATATAATATACATCACAAGAATGCTAAATTTGTGATCTGAAAAAGTATCAAAGTTGTATGGAAGTATAACTAAAAAATGCAACTCTGAGTTTGATATTCTAAGTTAAAAACCCCAGTCATATTCATTAGAGATACCTTGCCACATAGTCGTTTCCAGGAAGTTGCCACACTTGGACCTAAAATTATTTAGAGTTGCTGACTCCTATGGTTTTGCTCATACAAAGTTATCACACATGGGTGGAAAAGAGAGATGCTTACATGATCACATGTGGGCCACTAAGAAGCTCTCGCACAAGGCTGCACACTTTCACTCCACTTAGCAACTCTGTGCTGCAAAACCTCACTGCTCCAGAGGTAGAAAAACTTGTAATTTCCAGGCTAAGTGTATAGCCCATCTTTATACACCCATTTCTTCATAAGCCAAAATAACATTTTTTGTTTAAATATGTTTTCCTGGAATAATGTTTCCCTCCTTGATACATGTATGAAAAAGTCATGTCCCCTTGAAACAACTAACCTGGACTGAAAAAGCTGAGATTTCCTACTCTGGGACTGCCATTCACTTGGCCATCCTAACAAGTCTTTTATCTTCATTTGTTAGTTTCAGTACATTTGTCCTGAGCATCGGTGGCCAGAGTTGCATACTGAATTTTAGCCATGGTTTCATAGTTACCTTGTTCAATAGCTCAATTAGTTACCTATTTTCATTATATCTTCCTTCATTTTTATGTTTCTTAATGGAAAAACCTTTCTGCTTATGACCTAGGATCACAGTCACAATTTTGTAATTTCCTTTCCTGTGGAAGCTCAATGCTCTCTATACCCTTCCAGACTCCCCAGATTATTGCAAAAGTTTTGAAATGTTTAAATGCACAATCTTGCATTTTCCCATCGAGTTTCATTCTTTTCCCTCTTGTGTAAGTCCTAATATCAACGATCTGTCAGTATGGTATCCTGATTTTTCCTTTTATTAACATTAACTTCCAGTTTCATGTCACCAGGAAATGTCCTAGGCATACTCCTATGTTTTACTTCAAGTCTGTGAATAAAACACTAAGCAAGAATGGTTCCATTAGTGCTCCTGAAAAAACTTATGTAACCTTTTTGAGTAGGATATTTTGTGTCTCACTGCTGTTGGATTCCTTATTTTTGTCAGTCCCTCACCCAGCATACATTTCCTTTAGGAACTTCCATCATTTGCAGATTTTTCAAGAGCTTTCTACAAGATACACCATCAAAAGCTTCAGTGAAAACCCTCACAGTACATATGTATTATATTTTCTTTGCTTAAAAAAATCACTTCTCATAACCTGACCTTTTTGCTTTCAAGAACATGTATTACAATGCAATGGTAATTGCATGACCTCACAATAGCACTCATTCAGAAATCCTGCCTCTTTCTTTGCAGAGCAGACAGTATATGAACAATAAGGAAATAACTTAGTTTTAATGTAATTATGAAAATAAATTTAAAACTGCATACAGCACATCTTCTATGAATTTATGAACATTTAAAAACCTTGTGTGCCGCCATTAATTTACCAGACTGCATAACGGTAAAATTCAATTCAGAGTATAGTTCCAAATAAGGACTGCAAACTGCTTCTACATTAGCCCTGGTAGCACTGCTCGTATGATTTAATGAAGGCTGAATCAGGGGTTTGAGGTCTATTGTCTTACTTATTTTCACTGCGTGTTGTTCAGACAGCATAGTGAGGAAATGGCTTCATAAAACAAGTTGAGAATGCATTTAATTTTGACTGCAAGAGCTGTTCCATTCAAGTCATTGGCTCTATGGTAGTACTGCTATGGTTGCCATGTGCCATTACATTCTGCACTTTTTTACATTTATGTGCTGAAATGATCCAGTTCATTATTATATGGGCAGCATTAAACTAAACATTTCCAAATTTGTACTGAGACCATTCTCTTAATTTAAACATTTGTAGGCAGGCAGATATATAGTTCAGTGGTTTACTTTTGGGCTTAAAGAAAAGACCATACCTAAGTGCTTTGCTGGCACAGGATCATAATATGTCATAGTTCCAGAAGGATTGATAGCACTTGTTTAAATAATTAAAACCTTCTTATAATGCATATCCTCCCTTTCTTCCAACTTGGAAAACTTAACATTTGATGTGCAATTTTGGCATTGTGATTTCATATGTACTGGGTGTTTTGTTTTATATGAAAGCTTGTTTCGTTGGTGGCTGAATTTGGAATTTCCTATGGTTATTTTGAAAAGAGCAATAAGACATATCTAAAAGGTATCTAAGAGTTATTTTATGGAGTTACTTAGGATTTTCATCCTTATAGTTTGGCATTCAGAATGGTGGAACACAAATAATGCAATAAAATGGAAGGTGAGGGTGCTTTCTCATTGTGCTAGACACAGCATGTGTCTTGATATCCCCATCTTGTTCCAGTCATATAGAAAACATTGTCCTGGTTTTGGCTGGGATAGAGTTAATTTTCTTCCTAGTAGCTGGCATAGTGCTGGGTTTTGGAGTTAGTATAAGAAGAATGCTGATAACACACTGATGTTTTAGTTGTTGCTAAGCAGTGCTTGCACTAGTCAAGGACTTTTTCAGCTTCCCATGCTCTACCAGGTGCACAAGAAGCTGGGAGGGGGCACAGCCAGGACAGCTGACACAGACTGGCCAAAGGGCTATTCCATACCGTATGACGTCATGCTCAGTATAGAAACTGGAGGGAGCTGGCTGGGGGACAGCAATCGCTGCTTAGGGACTGGCTGGGCATTGGTCGGTGGGTGGTGAGCAGTTATATCACTTGTTTTTCCTGGGTTTTGTTTCCCTCTCTCTTGTTGTTTACCTTTTCATTAGAATTTATTATTATTATTATATTTTATTCCAATTATTAAACTGTTCTTATCTCAGTCCATGAGTTTGCTTACTTTAGCTTTTCTGATTCTCTCCCACATTCAACTTGGGGGGAGGGTGAATGAATGGCTGTGTGGTGGGTGCTTGGTTGCTGACTGGGGCTAAACCACAACAAACATACATTTAAATATGGAATGGAGGTTAACAAAATTTATCACCTTACTTCCCCTAAAGACAATCATCCAGTTATGGGCAAAGAGTTTTGTATACCCAGAAAACTTTCCTACTGTACGATAATAACATTCTGTGTATCTGTTTCCTTCATTGTTTTGCAACTTTAAGGTGGCTTTTATTTATTTATACACCTAATTATGTATGCATAAAGACAAATACATATTCGTATACAGGTGGTGATATTCTTACCTCTTTGAAATTGTTACTAATATACTTTTACTTACATGTGGTCACAGTGTCACATTTAGTTTATGTTGCAGTTACATTGTGAAACCAGTCACTTCACTAGATGATTAAAATTTTCTGTCACTGCAAAATGGCTTTTTCAGACAGTCACTTTGTGGAATGACTCAAATTTGTAGGCATTTAACAAAATGACGAAATAACAAGCACTTTGTTACCCAGTTGGACTGCTCCACTCAGTCACTGCATGAAATGCCTGAATGTTTTGAGTATTTAATAAAATTGTTCACATTAGTGAAATGTAGCATATTACAAAAGGTAGCATGTAGGATGTTCTGCTGCAATACTGCTAGAGAAAGTAAAATCTTCCATCAAAAAGGGTACTCTCAGAAGTTTTTTACAATCAGGATGTTAACATATAGAACTGTTGCACAAGAAACCATTTATCACTTTGCTTCTCAGTTCTTTTCAGCTCTGTTAGACTCAGGATGCTACTTCTTTTAGGGAACTTGCTTCAAATTTTTAGTCTTCCTTGGTCATATCTTTTAGTCTTTTTATCAAACAGTTAAGGAAAATCTTCAGTCTTTCTGGTGGGAGTCTCAGCAGTTTGAAAGAACTTCAGGCCTCTGTGACACACAGCATCTAAACTGTGGTCATGGCTTTTCAAGGTCTTTCAAAGGTCCTTTCAGAATACTATCAGAATTGTATGACTACTCATTTTATGTAACTTACTTTGCAAGTACCTGTGTTTCAGAAATTTCCTTTGATGATTCAGCTCACAATGAGAATTAGAATGATTCCAGCTAATTACTGATTCTCTTACCAAGATAGTTTAAAGAAGGGTTTCTTTCACCAGTTTTAGCTTGATATTATCATTCGCCTTCAGTTTATTTGCAACTGATTTCAAAATTAGATGTGAGATTCTGTCTCCAGCTGCATGCACTGTGGGAGAAAGGTCACTGACACTAGAGGGTGGAAGCTGGGGTTTTGGTTTTCTGAAAGGGAGGCTCATGACATCCACTGTTACTTTTTAAAAAGCAAGCATATGTCCATTAGGTCATTTATTGACTTAGTATTTTAGGAAAAGGCAAAAAACTGTTCTTAGTACAGTGCCTTTCCTTATAAAATGAAAGCTCATTCATTGAACAGGCTTGTGTTCTCACAGGAACATTAAGGAAAGTCCCCTTAATTGGACATACTATGGTGCATTTTGGCTTTTTTTTTTTTTTTTTTTTTTTTGTAAAATGTACATTTCTCTCTAATAACCCACACCAATACTTATATATACTCTACAGTTCTTTCACATTTCTGTTGCTTTGCAAGATCTACCCAATGGCATTGAACAAACTTATGCAAAGAAAACCTGGGGCACACCTGACTGATAGAGAATGCTTTGTCTGGTGTATGAGGTCAAATCCCTTGGTATAAATACCAGTTATTTGAAAACAGAACCCAACTATTTCCTAATGTTTTTTAGAAACACAGGGGGTTTTCAGCCAGTAAATCAAACAAAAAATTTACTTCACATTAAGAGTAACATGTACTAGGCAGGGTGGCTACATGTTGTATCTAGGTACCACTGGGTATTGCCTAGAACACTACTACTTTAGAATGAGTAAAGAAATAATATATATATATATATATATAAAATATTCTAGAACATATATATATTCTAATGATTGGTAAACTGTTGAAAATCAGCTATTATAGGGAGCAACAGTGAAAAAGGTGGCTTATTATCATAGTTTGTAAACAAATAGAATGTTCTTGTCTGGTGTGTTTATAACTGAGAGTATCATATACTGCTAATGTTTAAAACATGTTTCTAGCAGCTATTCAGAATTCAGAATTGTAATATAAAGGGACTATAAAATTCCTCCCCAAACTCTAGCTAATAAGTTATTTTTTTTATTTCATTATGCCTGCACCAATAACATCATAAAATTGCCATTAAAAACATATTTTTGACTCCAGGGAAGTATGCTTAGAGAAGCTGCTTGAGACTAGAAGCAGGAATTTTGAATACCAAATCTTTTTGCAGGATATACATATTTGTTCATTTGTTTATTCTTTGCATACTCTAAGCATAGCACATACAGAGGAGGAAAATGAGGTTTCCTCATCTTGTGGAGAGCTTGAGAAAAGGAAAAGGATCTTTCTGAATTTTTAAAAGCTTTTCTTTTTTACAGTTTCTTTTAATTTCTTTTCCTGTAAACAGAACAGCTTCGGTAGACAGCATGGCTGGGTTTCTTTTGTTTCAGCTTTAAAAAGCACTTTTTAAAATCCATTTTGAAAGAAAAAGGGCTCTTTCCCATCTCTATGAGGGAAGAAATCACAGAAGATCTGTATATAACCCTATTTTAAAGCAGCACTCTAACTTTTCTCATTTTGATTGAAATTCCTTAAGGTTTGATGCTAGCACTGGAATGAATCCCAGTACAGCATATATGTCACTTCATTTTGAAGGATAGGTATGTCTTGCAGGTGTTATTTGGTTTAATTAAATGAGTAAAGAAAATTTTGTCTCTCATTTAATGCAATTGGATGTGTTGATCTGTAGCATCCATTTTTCCCCTGGTTATTTTAGCTAGACCATTTACTCTAAATTGGCCAACATTCGCAATAAAATAAATCACAACAGAAATGAAATAAATAGGCAAAACTTCAGAGTTTCTATGGAAAAGTACTGTGCAGAGCAAAAGGTTAATAGGGATTTGGTTTGGTTTCAATTAATGTTGCAAAGCCTGAAAACAGGTTAGAACCTTGCTGAAAACATACTCTGTCTTTTCTGGTGGGATTCATGTGAGCAAATAAAGACCTTTAGCAAAGATCCCACAAACTGATCTCTAAAAAACATGCTTACCTTTCTTTTCAAAAAGCAAAAGATGCCTGGTGTTGATGTAGTCTTCCTCACTTCGGCTACCTCAAGCCAGGTGAGATAAATCCCACATTTACTATCTGCAGTGTAAATGCACAACACTCAATTAAATATATATCCAAGGCCTTAAAACACATAGGTGTTTTAAATATGTGTTTTACCATGTGTAAATAGGTGTTTTATGATGATACGTCACATTTCATAAATGCAAAGCTGTTTCACTGAACCAGTAACCAGAGTCTGCTTAACTCTTCCTACATTCACCAGGAATTAGATGATTACAGTTAGAATAATAACTCACTTTCAAAGGATGTGTTTAAGAGGGGTAACAGGGACAAACAATAATTTATATCCTCTGCTGGGGTTTATCATCTAAGGAGATGAAGCAAGAGAGTCTTTCTAAAATACTTTGAGAGTCTACAGGAATTCCCTTGAGATATATATTGATCTTAGAGACCCATAGATCTCACAAACTGCCGATATAACAAAGCTTTTTTTTTTGTTTTTTGAACACTGTTTGGTAGCAAGCATAGGTCACTTTACATCAGACATGTTGTCTCTTAAACAAAGAATCTAGAAGGTGAGTGTTAATTGCTTACAGCTGTGCCATTCTCTATCACTACCTTGGGGAAATTGGTTCCCTGTTTATATTTCTGTTTGAGCATGGATAGTGCCTTATAAGAATATTTTCAAAGGTGCACAATACAAAAAGTCTGTAGACATAGGACAATTGACTCCCTTTCTGACGTATAATGAACCATGAAGTTTAGTGAATAAGAATATCTTTTTGTCTATTCACCAAAGCTGAAATTAAATCCCAAGGTATGGTTCACACCAGCAAGTACATGTGTTTTCTGAAGGACTGGTAAAAAAACCCTACTTTTTTTGTCTAGGGAGTAGTTCTGTAAAGGCCCAATGACCCTGAGGAGAGGGTATTTCCAGTTCTCTGACCTTCCTAAGTTTCAGTGCTTGAGCTGTACCTGAGCTTATTACTTAAAAGCTATAGGTATCACATACCGAGCAAGGCTGAACTTTGTCCTTGATGAAGCGATTCTACTAAATAAATTAAATAAATAGGCTAGGGCATAAGGCACAAGTAGCATGTCACAGGTTGTAAGCATCCCACTCCTCCCCCCCTCCCCGAATAGGTGACTGCATACAGGGAATGGTCCTTGATCTAATGCACTAGTGCACTAGTGGTCCAACAACATCTTGTGTTGGTTTGGGGACTAGTAGGTGGCCCAGCTGGAAAAAAGTGCAAAGGATCATTCCGGAGATCTATATGGATGACCACATGCCAATGTTTGGGCCTGTACGTACCCTGGCCTCATTTGGGTTACCAGCATAGATATAACTGAAGATATTCTTATCACTGTTCCTGGTTTGCATTGAGGGCTGTAGAAAAAGAATGAGAAGCTGTCTTCAAGGGACACAAACTAGAGAGGTTATGCACTGTGGAGCAGGGGTAGCTGGTGATCTCTAGCAGGGAGGGGATGGGAAGGGGGATCACAGCTGATGCACCCTGGCTGGGGTGGATGGACCAGCACATCATGCACAAGCCTACCCCCATCCTGGTTTACATATGCCCTCAGCTGCTCCCACATTTACAGCAGTGGAAAAGTGACAGAAATACATTCAGATCTTCTCAATGTGTCTTGAGTCCTTGTGCTGCTCAGAAAAATAAACCAGCTTATGGCTCGGTGTTTTCCAGTTGGTTGCCTTGTATCACCATTACATGCTCATTTTCTACCATATTGGTTAGTCTCAAGTGAGGGTAGGCACATACTACAATATCTGACCTCTCTTGGTCAGATGACATTTCAATCATACTTCTGCAATTGACACTCACATTTTTACTAATTAGGAATTCACACAAAATATCAGTATGAAATTCACAAATTCTATGAGTATTCCTTCTAATAAATACATTCAGTAAATTATTAAAGGAAAGTGAACAACATGGTATTGATTTTATTGCATTAATCCACATTAATTTAACTGCCAAAATAATTTTGTATTTTGTATGTGTATTATGTATGCATTACATACACACACACAGAGGAAACCATACATAAAGTATTTTGGTCAAATACTATTTTCTGATATAACATATATTGTTATTTCTAATATTCCCTTAACCCTGAATATTTACTTTCTGCTCTGAAGGAACAGATAATAGGGTTTTTATTTACCCGTTTTGTACAAATGTTCTCTTCTGTCTGATGATGAAGCCAGAAAACATGACAATTCAAATTCATGGAGGCTCCTACTAAGATTGCTTCAGCCTGATTGTCCAGAAAGCAGAAGCAGCCTTAGTCCTAGTGTTTGTCCTATCTATATTTATTCTGAGCTACCAGTATAGCTCTCAGTGAAAAGATTTTAAACATCTTTACATACAGGTATTATCTTTGTAACTGTCCTGGTTTCGGGTGGGATAGAGTTAATTTTCTTCCTAGTAGCAGGCACAGTGCTGTGGTTTGGATTTAGTAGGAGAAGAATGTTGATAACACACTGAGGTTTTTAGTTGTTGCTAAGTACTGCTTATGCTAGTCAAGGACTTTTCAGCTTCCCATGCTCTGCCAGGCGCACAAGAAACTGGGAGGGAGCACAGCCAGGACAGCTGGCCCAAATTGACCAAAGGGCTATTCCATACCATATGACGTCATGCTCAGTATAGAAACTGGGGGGAGTTGGCCAGGGAGCAGCAATCGCTGCTCGGAAACTGTCTGGGTATCGGTCGGCGGGTGGTGAGCAATTGCATTGTGCCTCACTTGCTTTGTATATTATTATTATTATTATTATTATCATCATCATCATCATCATCATCATCATCATCATTATATTGTTATTATTATCATTACTATTTTACTTTATTTCAATTCTTAAACTGTTCTTATCTCAACCCAGGTGTGTTTCTCACTCTTACTCCTCTGATTCTCTCCCCCATCCCATCGGGGTAGGGGGAGTGAGCGAGCGGCTGCGTGGTGCTTGGTTGCTGGCTGGGGCTAAACCATGACAGTAACCAATTATGGAAGAGAGGATGAAGTTTCCTTCACCAATAGAGTTCTCCCTCCTTATTTCCAGTAACTTGTACCAGTTTTTAAACAGAAAGTCAGGACGGCAGTGTAGGGTAAAACATTGAGGTAATGTTAGATTTGAGGCTTTCTGGTGGACAGCACTGGTCGATCAGAACCAGCTAATCTAAAATTGTTTGTCTGGATTATTTCAGACAAAATTACTCACATCCAGGTTCTTGAGAAAACACTTTGCAAATATGGATAGCATAGTTTCCCATCAAAAGTAGGAAATACATTTTATGTATTGAGTTATCTATTTACTTTTTCTCCTGATTTTTGCCTTTAGTCTCAAATATTTTCTTGTCCAGGCAATTAAGGAGGTAACACCAAGAACCTCAAGTGAAAGTCAAGTTTTCTGTTGGATATCATCTAGTTTAGATTTTTCATCTGTTTTCCCTGTCAAATTTCCATGAGTGATTGCAATTTTACTGAAGTGATGTATTCTAAAATTTTATCTGATTTTTCACAATAATTCATGATTAACATCCATTGCTTCAAATGCATGCCTGATAGATAAAAAATAAATAAATTACATTAATGTTGTATCCAGCCTACTCACAAACCACCAAAAGTTTCACTTAGAATCTGTGTTTTCTTCACATCCATCATTTGCCTTATGTAACCAACCAAGACATGAAAAATTTGAGATCCTGAAACTCCTGATCTGATTGTACCAAGGTCCCTTAGAGTAAAATACATCTTCCCCTTTAGATGTCCTGGCTAAAGACTGTTAACTGAGATTCCACAGCTGACATGGTTCAGTATGGAGAATGAGGCTCCATACTTGCTAACAAAGTTGAAAGACAGCAAAGGTTTTGGAGAGTGACTATCATATTGATCCTATGAAGATTTCCACTAATTCACAGGTAGTAATTTTATGCAACACATGGAATTTCCATCTAATATGTTAGCGTAGTCCTGTATATAGTGATGTGTCGTAACTCAGAGAGGAAGGAACAAAGTCTTGAATTACTGCTAAAAGTTTTTTGAGCATTAAGTCACAGATGGGGGAAAGATCTGCTACAGACAGTCAACTTTTGACCAGATGAAGGGTTTACAAATTCCCTCAAACACAGAAACTGGTGACAACTTTTCCTCTGTTTGCTTCTTCTACAGACATTCCTTCCATTTGTAAGATAATTGAAGAAAACAAAGCCATGGAATTTGCTATATGTCTAATGCCTGTGTACAGTCTAATGTCACTGCTCTACCCAGTTCTCTGTTACTGATACTGTTAAAGGGTTCGGTACACCTCTGATTGCTTTCTAGTCATCTTCACCTTTGTGCAAGTAGAATCCCATGATTTTTCACTCCTTATGTCTTGAATGATAATCTATGTGCCCTCCCAGAAACTCAACATATCTCACCAGATCAGTCCAGTAAACATTTTCTTTGGGCTTATGGTCAGTGTTAAGAGCAGAGAACTGAAATCTTTTTCAGACCCTGACATTAGGAATGCAGTAAGGCATTAGGTACCCCCTCACCCTATATACATGCACAAGCAAACTGTATATATCTTTATGTTACTAAAGTGTGCCACATCTGAAAGCTTACTAAGGTCTTAAGGTTTCAGATGATTTCTTGAGGCCTGTATTTCAATCACAGTGCTCCTTGACAGATGCTCGGTCTTCTGCTGGCAACTGAGCTACTGGTGTCATCTATCTGGACTTCTGTAAGGCCTTTGACATAGTCCCCCACAACATCCTTCTGTCTAAATTGGGGAGACACAGATTTGATGGTAGATAAAGAAGTGGCTGGATGCCAGAAAGTAGTGGTCAACGGCTCAATGTCCAAATGGAGACAGGTGGTGTCCCTCAGGGGTCCATACTGGGACCAGTACTGTTTATTATCTTCATCAGTGACATAGACAGTGGGATTGAGGGCACCCTCAGCAAGTTGGCAGATGACACTAAGCTGTGTGGTGCAGTTGACACACCTGAGGGACAGGATGTCATCCAGAAGGACCTGGACAAGCTGGAGAGGTGGGCCTGTGTGAACTTCATGAGGTTCAACAAGGCCAAGTGCAACGTCCTGCACCTGGGATGGGGCAACCCCCAATATCAATACAGCCTGGGGGATGAAGGGATTGAGAGCAGCCCTGCAGAGAAGGACTTGGTGGTACCTGTGGGTGAAAAGCTGGACATGAGTCAACGATGTGCACTTGCAGCCCAGAAAGCCAACTGTATCCTTGGCTGTAACAAAAGAAGCGTGGCCAGCAGGTCGAGGGAGGTGATTCTGTCCCTCTACTCTGCTCTGGTGAGACCCCACCTGGAGTACTGCGTCCAGCTCTGGGGCCCTCAGTACAGGAAAGACAGACCTGTTGGAACAGGTCCAGAAGGCAGCCACAAAAACGATCAGAGTGTTGGAACACCTCTCCTATGAAGGAGGGCTGAGAGAGTTGGGGTTATTCAGCTTGGAGAAGAGAAAGTTCTGCGGAGACCTTATTGCAGCCTTTCAATACTTAAAGGGGGCTTATAGGAAAGAGAGGGACAGACTTTTTAGTACAGCCTGTTGTGACAGGACAAGGTGTAATGGTTTTACACTGAAAGAGGGTAGATTTAGACTGGATATAAGGAAGAAATTTTTTACGACGAGCGTGGTGAAACACTGGAACAGGTGGCCAAGAGAGGCTGTAGGTGCCCCATCCCTGGAAACATTCAAGGTCAGGTTGGATGGGGCTCTGAGCAATCTGATCTGGTTAAAGCTGTCCCTGCTCACTGCAGGGGGATTGAACTAGAAAAAGGTCTCTTCCAACCAGTCTATGATTCTATGAACTCACTTAAAAGTGAGGTTCTTTTCATTAGTTCATTTTCCAGAATGGAAAAAACAGACATGTGGCTTGGAACTACCTGCTTTGCGGCTAAACAGCAGCATTGTTTTTGTCCCTATTGGAAAGTTCCTTATCAAAAGATGTTGTGTTGCCTTTCTGCTACTTCCTGAACTAGCTTTATGATTGGAATACATCAACATATACCTATAGCACACATTTTAATAATCCAGTCTTTCTATGCAGCAACAGTTTTAAGAAGGAGGGCATACGCAGTACTCAAATTATTCCTATTATTTCAGGTCAGCTTACCTGCCTTCTCTCTCACCCCTTCCCAACCACAGTGATGCAGAAAAGGTAGGATTTAATAAAATGCTATTGGGAAAGTCAATTTAATTAACTGTCTCTTGGAACTATGAAATGAGGTGAAGTACAACTCAAATTTCATATCATGATTCTGACCTAAATCTTTTTGTATCAGTGGCTATTAAATAATTTGGATCAAATAACTCAAATATTTTCTCCTCTCTTCAGCTTTTAGCTCATAGTATATGCTATATTTAATTTTGACTCCAGATTTAGAGCCGTGGTAATGACTCTAGAAGGTTTCTTCATCCTTGTCACTACTATAAGGCAATTTCACACTTTCCTGACTCTCTAAGAGATGTAATACTTGGAAGTGTTAATTGACCAAATCATCAGTAAGAGGGAGAGAAAAAAGGGAACATGAAATATAATTCTGTTCATGTGCTTGACTTGGAAATGTAGGAATGGTCATTACACAACAGATATTCAGAGGGCACAAAACTTAAGCTCCTTTCCATTTCAATAAACTACTTTAAACTCTCAAATGGACTGCTTAGATTGAGCAATAAATATAGCAGCATTCTGGTGAAGATTACACGTCACCAGGGAAGCTAGTTGGTGCAGACACTGACCTTAATTTGAAGATAAACCTTTCTTCTCTCATCCAAATGCTTGGTTAAGGAAAGTCAGGCATGGCTGTGCATACTGAATAGAAGGTTTTTTCAGGTGTCAGGAAACTGCTACAGTTACTTTGCCTGTAAAAATCCCAGACCTCTTCCTGGATTTGCCAAACATTGACTTCAATTTTGTTCCTGGTGCTGGGGGAGGCTGAAGGTGCCCAGCCTTAGGCACATATATATTCTAGTTCGCAGAAGCAAGATCTTACTGATACATATATTTTAAAAGAAAAGAGAATTTACTGTCTCAGGTATGAAACAGGCTGCAAAAATAAAAGGTCAAATTCTTAGCTGGTGTCACCTGATGGTCAGCCCAGAAGTGTCCTAGGATACTTTATGGTGTACATTGCTAAGTTAATGGGAATTATTAGTTCTACTTTATGGAATTATGATTGGTCCAGATCATTGATAAATTTTTACATCTGTAAAACTCACCAAGAGGCAGGAAAGCTGGGTTAGCTCAGTTGGTTAGAGCATGGTGCTATGATTCTATGTAAAATCTGCCTGTCCTGTTAGTAGACACAGATTGCCAACATTATTGGTGGATTTACTCCATATCACAATCCTCAGTGTGGTTTTCATTGTTCAAGAGAGTGGAGGAAATACGTATCTTAATCATGACTTTCTTTCCAGGATGCCAGAAGTTCCCCTTCCCCTTCACAGACAGATGAAGTGAATCTTTTCCAATGAAGTCTGCGTGGATCTCAGAGGACAAGGTAATGGGGAAGCAAGCGGGATACTGTTTAAATAGACACCTTGGGGCTGTTCTTATTGAATTTGACAGGTCTCTTCCTCATCACTACTGTAAAAAAGAAAAATGGTTATTTTTCACTCTGTTTAAAGGCAAACATAAATCCCAATTCTTATCCTTTTCACAATAATCTTCACCTTCCTCACTTGGTGAAGATAGTAAAAAAGAAGAGACCAACAGTGATGTTAACTTCTTCCTAGCAACAAGGTTGGAAATGAGAGTTATTCTTCAATTTACATGTAGTATCAGAACTTTAGGTGCATGAAGGAGGGGAGAAAGAAAACAAACAGAACAACCAGCCAAAATCAATCCCCAATTCTTCTCTTAAAACATGGGTTTGAATGCTGCTTTCTTCTAATTCTTACTGAATTGTCAGGAACTACACAGGGTAGCAAATATCTGGGTATGAGTGGTCTTAGTAACAACAGTGCTTACAGAAAACTAGCCCCTTTTATGTTGTCTTACGGGTGATCCACAGTGTGTTTCTTTTTAAAAATGTCTAAAAGTACCTAGGCTTTAGAGAAAAAAGAGAAAGTGGAACAATTAAGATCACAGAACTAAGCTTGAATAAAATTTGCATTTTACCTTTGGCTCCTGAGCTGAATCACAGCGATTTGCATTCTTCCCTGCCCTCCCTCCCAAAAGTGTAGAATAATACTTCAAAACTTAAAAATGTGTCTCCCATAACTCTAAATGACATTTAATACCACCTTCTCTTGTCATAACAAACCAGGCTCATACTCCGGTGGGGGCTATGTGGTAATTTTGATTAGAACAGTGGAATTATGATGGATTATTTTTAGCTTTGGTTCCAGCTCTTTGCGTTTCATTCTGTCTCACTTGATTGAATGGATGGGAAAATTAAAAGCAAAACTTGGCTGAAGCAACTGTTTTTAAGGGAAAACTAGCCAGGGAAGCTGATAAAACTCTTTTACAGGCCCTGTTAGAGGTATAAAGGGCTCAGTCCAGGCATGTTCTGACCCAGCTCCGGCTCTTTGTAAGGAAAAATGTAAGAGCCGAAGTCAGATATCAAATATAAAGACAGACTTGGAAAGTTTCTAAAGTTTTTTATTTAGTTAGAGGTAGGGGAGCAGAGTTGAGCTTAAAAATCAGTTATGTACCTTATCCTTTTCTTGCTGGAAAGTCCCACCCACAAAAATACATTTAATCTAATAAGATCTTTGGTCACTCTCCTCACCCCTCCTGAATCGATGGACTGCAAGATGGGGACCAGGGGGGTAAAGCCCCTCCCACTGTAAGGGAAGATCAGGTTCGAGACCACCTGAAGAACCTCAATGTACACAAGTCTATGGGACCTCATGAGATGCATCCCAGACTCCTGAAGGAATTGGCTGATATAGTTGCCAAGCAACTCTTCATGATATTTGAAAAGTCATGGCAGTCAGGTGAAGTCCCTGCTGACTGGAAAAAGGGGAATGTTGTGCCCATTTTTAAAACGGGAAGAAAGGAGGACCCTGGGAACTATTGACCTGTCAGCCTCTCCTCTGTGCCTGGGAAGATCATGGAACAGATCCTCCTAGAAGATACGCTCAAGCACATGGAGGACAGGGAGGTGATTCGAGTCAGCCAGCACGGCTTCACCAAGGGCAAGTCCTGCCTGACCAACCTAGTGGCTTTCTATGAAGGAGTGACTGTATCAGTGGACAAGGGAAAAGCAATGGATGTCATCTACTTGGATTTCTGTAAAGCGTTCGACACAGTCCCTCACAACATCCTTCTCTCTAAATTGGAGACATATGAGTTTGATGGGTGGACGGTTCGATGGATAAGGAGTTGTTTGGATGGTCGCATCCAGAGGGTCGTGGTCAATGGCTCGATGTCCACATGGAGACCGGTGACAAGTGGAGTCCCTCAGGGGTCTGTACTGGGACCGGTGCTATTTAACATCTTCATCAGTGACATAGACAGTGGGATCGAGTGCACCCTCAGCAAGTTTGCAGACGACACCAAGCTGAGTGGTGCCATTGACACATCAGGAGGACGAGATGTCATCTAGAGGGACCTGGACAAGTTGGAGAGGTGGGCCTGTGTGAACCTCATGAGGTTCAACAAGGCCAAGTGCAAGGTCCTGCACCTGGGACGGGGCAACCCGTTGGGGTTGGGGGATGAAGAGATTGAGAGCAGCCCTGTGGAGAAGGACTTGGGGGTACTGGTAGATGAAAAGCTGGACATGAGCTGGCAATGTGCGCTTGCAGCCCAGAAAGCCAACTGTATCCTGGGCTGCATCAAAAGAAGCGTGACCAGCAGGTCGAGGGAGGTGATTCTGCCCCTCTACTCTGCTCTGGTGAGACCTCACCTGGAGTACTGCATCCAGCTCTGGAGCCCTCAGCACAAGAAGGACGTGGACCTGTTGGAGCGAGTCCAGAGGAGGGCCACCAAAATGATCCGAGGGCTGGAGCACCTCTCCTATGAGGCCAGGCTGAGAGATTTGGGGCTGTTCAGCCTAGAGGAGAGAATGCGCGAGGAGACCTTATAGCAGCCTTTCGGTATTTAAAGGGGGCCTATAGGAAAGATGGGGAGAATCTTTTTAGCAAGGCCTGTTGTGACAGGACAAGGAATAACGGATTTAAACTAAAGAAGAATAGATTTAGACTAGACATAAGAAAGAAATTTTTTTACAGTGAGGGTGGTGAAGCACTGGAATAGGTTGCCCAGAGAGGTGGTAGAGGCCCCATCCCTGGCAACATTCAAGGTCAGGTTGGACGGGGCTCTGAGCAACCTGATGTAGTTAAAGCTGTCCCTGCTCACTGCAGGGGTGTTGGGCTAGATGACCTCTAAAGGTCCCTTCCAACCCAAAGCATTCTATGATTCTATGATTCTATAATTCTATGATTCTATGTCTGGCAGTAGTGTGGGAGATGCGCAAGGTGAACAAGTGTAAAAAAAAGAGAAGATAGAGATGAAAGAATATACATAAGGAAAAGAAACAGAGTCAGAGTAAACTGGATAATGAACAGAGGAAAGATAACACTGAGGTAGGAATACATGCTTAGGTAGTACAGATTTTTTTCTCTCCACCCCTTAAACTGTATGAAACTCATTTCATACCTAAACATACTTAATTTAGAGCAGAAAACAAATTCTAATTCAGAAGTTATGACAAAAATTATCGTTTAATGTGATAAAGTAATCATTCTTCATTCAATCTCTTGTACATGGATAATTTAGTTTAAAACACAGTGAGGACCTGTAATTGTACCGATAATGCATGTATCTATCTGATCTGTTTTTCTGTCTTGTCTATTTTTCCATTGTCAGCCTGTTGTGCATTCTACTGCATCATGGGCACTCTTTTTAAAAAAAATCTCTTCACAAAATCTAAACCCTTTCAGAGGAGAATAGCCCTGTGTTTCCCTCCTGGAGAATCCTGGAATAGTGGGATGTTAATACTGACTGTGTCTCTTTCCTCTTATTGTGACAGAAACATTATAATAAATGTAATGAATGAGAAAATGAAAATATTAGATAAGGAATCAGAAGAAGAAAAGAGCCAAAATAAATAATAAGGTTGGTTGTTTTTTTTGTTTTGTTTTTCTTTTAAATTAAAGAATTGATTGACCAGAGTATTTGAATAGCACCTGGGTTGATGATCATTCTTTCTTCTGCTTCTTACATTTTCTTCCTTCCCTGTTTTAGTTCCTTTTTTGGCAGTTGTACCTTCAGCTGCTGCTATCATCAGACATTGTGTCTGCTGGGGTCAAAACACTTAGCCAGTTCTGCCCTTCAGGGTTGGGTTAAGAAGTAAAATGCATCCATCTGTTGCTAGCCATTTAAAACAGTCCATCTGAAGCTTAAATACAGTCAGGCAAATAAAATTGTTTATGGTTAATTATTCTGGTTTTATTGGCTTCTCTGGCTGGAGATTAGCAAGAGAAAAACATTTTTGAGTTGGTTTAATATAATTACTTGATGGAACAGGGTTTCAGGGTCTAAAGTCTGGAAGACTAACACAAGTAATTTTACTCTCATAATTAGTTTTGGGTTACAGTCTGTCTCTAATACAAAGAAATTGAAGTGGTTTTGCTTCATATCCTAGATCAGCTTAATGTGAATTTGAGTAGCTTTTTTGAAAAGGATGGCTATCAGATTCAAATGTACCTATGATGTTGCATAGCTGTCAATGCTTTTAGCAACTCTTTAATTTATGGTCTATGTCTTCTGTTATGTCAACATGTCATCCCTCCCTTCCAGATAAGAGTAATATAGGGTTAACTAATAATACACAAAAGGATTTTTTAAAAAATAATAATTCAGTGTATGAAAATTCAGCCCTGTGTAGGTAGATTATATAGTAACAGTGCACCAATGCATAATTCATAATTGTCTTTGACAGCCCAATGAAAGCAAATGTTTCAAATTGACAGTCAGGAACGTGCCTCTGTTTCTGAATAAAACAAAAGAAGAATCAAAATAGACAACACATTTTAATGTTAGCATCCATCAAAATGGGTAAGATATTTTTTTTACAGAATATTTTAAATCCTGAATTACTACAGGCAGCTACCCAGTTTCTGAACACTTTTTGGGGAGATATACAACCATCACCAGCTCTGTGATGTGCTCAAAGGACTGTACGCAACAACCAGACAAATAAGTCTGACAGCTCATTGCATTTTAGGTTTTTTGAAAGTGCTCACAGCCTCACATACACCAGATTCAGTACTTCTATTTGCTCTGGGGCAATTACTTATGGTTGCTATGCCTAAAACCTTAATAACATCATGACACCAAATGGAAGAAATAAAATAAAGCTCTACAGTCAAGCAGGGGAGTGTGGATGAGTGACAGAGTGAGGAAGAGAAAAGTAACAGATGGCATTTTCTAGAGGACAGAGACAGGCCAGTAAGGAAATAATTGCTTTTAGGAGCTCTTTTAGGGCTGGGGGCAGAGGAAATGTCATACGTGATCCATAAATACAGAATTGATAAGATTGGGAAAATTGCAAATATATGTAATATATTAACAACTTGCACTGTACAGCTAGTAGGTGAGTATTAGGCATTCTAAGGTATGATTCATACTGAGTTTATGTAGACACCAAGAAAAGGTCAGATGAATCCCAACCTATAAATATGTATTTCTTAATTCATTAAATGACTTCTTTTCTGCCAGACATCCAAAGCTTTCCCCTTACATTGCCCACTGCTGTCTTCTTCATCCATTCAAGTCAATGTAATTTATTAGATAGAACCATATCTGGGAGCTTAGAGTGAAATGAAGAAGACTTTCTTAAAGTTTTGCAAGATAGGACTCAAAAAAAGTATTTAATTTACAGAATCACAGATTCTCAGAATGGCTGAGGCAGGAAGGCACCTCTGGAGATCGTCTAGTCCAACAGGTTCAGCAGGAGCAGGTTGGCTGGGGCTGTATCCAGTTGGGTTTTGAATATTTCCAAGGATGGAGACTTTAGAACCTCCCTGGGCAGCCTGTTCCAATGTTTGATCATCTTTACGCCACGGAAGTTCTTTATGTTTACATGGAATTTCCTGTGTTTCAGTTTGTGCCTTCAGCCTCTCATCCTGTCACTGGGCACCACTAAGAAGTGTCTGGCTCTGCCTTCTTTACTTCTCTCCCACCAGGGATTTATATAAATGGATAAGATCGCCTTGAGCCTTCTCTTCTCCAGGCTGAGCAGTCCCCAGTCTCTCAGCCTCTCCTCATATGACAGATCCAGTCCCTTAATCATCTTCATGGCTCTGCACTGGACATGCTCCAGTATGTCCATGTCTCTCTCATACTCAGGAGTCCAGAGCTGGACCCAACATTCCAGATATGTCTCACCAGTGCTGAGCAGAGGGGAAAGATCATCTTCCTTGAGCTGCTGGCAACCCTTTGCCTGATGCAGCCCAGAGTACCATTGGCCTTCTTTGCCACAGGGGCACGCTGGCAGCTGTTGTCAAACTTGGTGTCCACCGTTATCTCCAAGACTTTTTCTGTCAAACTTCTCTTCAGCCTGTTGGCACCCAGGCTGTACTGTTGCCTGGGTTTATTTCTTCCCAGAGTCAGGACTTGACATTTCCCTTTGTTGAGCTTCATAAGGTTCCTTTCATCCCATTTCTCCAGCCTGTTGAGGTCTCTCTAATTGGCTGCACACCTACCTGTTGTATCAGCCACTCCTCCCTGTTTTGTATTGTCAATCCACCTTACTTTCCACTTATCTAGACTGTACTTCATCAGCTTGTCTGTGGGGATGATACGGGAAACAGTGTCAAAAGCCTTATCAAAGTAAAGACAAAGAGCACCCACTGCTCTCTCTTCATCCACCAGTTATCTAATTGTAGAAGGCTATCAAGTTGGTCAAGCATAATTTCCCCTTCATAAATACATGTAGACTGCTCCCAATTGCCTTATTGTCCTTCATATATCTGGAAAGGCTTTACAGGAGAATTTTCTCCATTGTCTTCTTAGGGACTGAGGTGTGGTTGACCAGCCTGTAGTCCCCCAGGTATTCCTTCTGTCTTCTTGAAAATAGGAGTATCATTTGCTTGCTTTCACTCCTCACAAACCTCCCCCAATCACCGTGACATTTCAAAGATAGTCGAGAGTGACCTTGTAGTGTCATTGGCTAGCTTCCTGTGCACTCATGGATGCATCCCACGGACTTGTGTCTGTCTATTCTGTTTAAATGTTCCTTAGCCTCATCCTGCTCTACTAAGGGCAAAACTCTGCCTTTGATCTCAGGGGCCTGGGACTGCTGAAAGCTAAAGGCAAAGAAGATATTCAGTACCTTGGTCTTTTCTGTGTCTTTTGTCACCAGGTCACCTGACCTGTTCAGCTGCAGTCCCACATTTTGTCTGGTATGCCTTTTGCTGCCCATATACCTGCTGAAGTCCTTCTTGTTGCTCTTTACATCCCTCACCAGATTGAACTCCACATAGGCTTGGCCTTCCTGTGTTCCTGAACCCTTGGTCAGTGCCTCTATATTGCTACTGGGTCACCTGTCTCAGCTTTTGCCTCTTGCACACTTCCCCTTTATGTTTGAGCTTTGCCAGGAGTTCCTTGTTCATCCATGCAGGGTTCCTGCCACTCTTGCTTGACTTCCTGCTCAGTGGGATGGACCTTTCTTGGAAAGTGACACATTTCAGTGTAAATTTCACAATTTGGCATATCTATATTTGTTCTACTTTGGTGGATCAAGCCTTAGAATTATTGAGTCTACTTGAATTGTGACTTTAATTTTACTAGTGCATTGTTCCATCCTTAATTAGCTAAATAAAATTGTAATACTTTAGCTTGGTAATTAGCCTTCTTAAATGAATATTTGCTTGCTCATCATTTTAATAAAATCAATGAAGGGTATGCAGATTTGGGTTGCTCTGATAAATTATAATATGGTTCAAGAACTATGAGGACATGGATAGCCTCAAAGATGTCATTTCTAAACAGATCATCTTCCAAACGAATATTTAGATCTTTTTTCACTATTAGCCTTAGACCAGGCTATATGAGTTAAGAAGACCTCCCTTGACATCACTGACAGGCAGCAATAATGGCTTAGGCCAAAAGCTGCCACAGAGCTGTAATGAACATGATCTATGAGATGGCAGAGGACCTTGCTCTCTGTTCTTTCTGTATGTTAGGCAGAATGACCTCTGCTTCTGTATCGCAATGGGGATTGCACTCACCAGTGGGACTCACTAGAAGATCACTGTGGTCGTAAAACATTCTTCTTCACTATGTCATTGAATTTTTTTGAAAGGTATGGGTGAAAAAACTATGGAATTTACACATTTGTATTGGTCAAACTAAGTTTGCCAGGCACTATTCTTTTGGACTAATTTTTTATCTTCTAGTGTATCATACAGCAATAAACTAATTCTTTGGAAAGTGAGATTAGGAAGTGTAACAAAGAACTCTTGACCATCACGTAGTGCACTGTGTGCTTAACACCAAGGCTTGTGTATGATAACACCTACTGAAAATTTTGTCACAGTGGCTGCTGTTCACAAAGCATTACCAGTGGGATTTTCAGAAGGATTTAGCAATACCAGAACTCATGCACTCTCAGAATCAACGGACAACCTTGAAATTATACCAGTATACAATACTTTTGGAAATTCTTGTCCACATGCTAAGGTGCAGCTGATCAGGATATGTTATCTGCATTTTTTGTTAGGATGTCAGAAAATAAATGAATAACCCTGTCCTGGCTTAATCAAATAATAAATGCTCAAAGTATATTCTGGGAGCAGATAAATGGAGAAGAAATCAAGGTAACAAATCACCTTCATTTACGAGCATCTTACTACTCCTTTCATGAAGTAGTAAAATACCTAAACTACCTCAGATCAAGTTAGGACATTAATCTGGCATAAAGCTGAGGTTCTGGACCCTGACATTTCTATGTATAGATTACTGCAGATCTAATCATGCACATTTTTAATGAATACAACTTTGGTTGTTGAATATAGAAACACAATGTCAGTAAAAAACACAACATTTTAATAGCAAATGAGCTATAACAAGCCTTTTGAGCAGCTGCATTGAATGGCTCTGAGAGCCATTTTCTGAAGCTGAATTGATGGGTGACATTTAGTTTACATAGTGGGTAATATAAAAGGTAAAGTCATTTTGAAATATAATTGCTAATAAAGAGAATAAATAATGTCTTATAAATATGTTAACAAGCCATTCTAGTGATATTTAATACAGACACACTTAAAAGCAGTTAGTAATCAGATATTCACATTTAACAATGTTACTGCTTAATGGTGTTTCACTGCTAGATCCCTGAAATTATGCCTCTAAATAATATTACCAACTGTAACATTACTGTGCTATTGATTCATATTTGAAATTGTCCATGGTGGCAAGAAAAGGGCACACATAAAATACTTGCATAATCAAAATCTATATTAATGGGAAGTTACCATATGAGGGAGATATTTTTTTGTATATAGATGATTTGGGTGTTGGTGTTCAGCTTAGTAACTGTGTAGCTTTCAGCAGGGGATTTAAAAATTTTTCTTAGGATGACTAATTTTAAAGCTAATCATATAATGTCAGAATTTTCTGAAAGGGGTGTCAAAGGAAAAGGATTTATATAATCAGTTATTTTGCTGAAAACCTCTTCAACCTGTGAAACTGCTCAGTGAATAAGAATGAACCAAAAGCCAATAAATATAATTATTCATCATGTGTGTGGAGTCATTTTTATTGAGATAATGACTAAAGATAAATAAGATTTTTAAAAAAAAATCTTTTTTTTTTTTTCCCAAAGCATTGTAAAGATTTCATGTCACTAGAGAAAGTATTCCTGAGTACCTCTGTTCTGTGAGCAAAATTTCCTCTGAATAAGGCTTTGGATGGATGCCCTCTTTTGCATATTATTGTGACAACGAAGGAGGTGCAGGTGGTGCTAGGGGACTCCTTGCCTTGACATCCTGTCAGCTTAGTCATTTCAACAACGGCTTCCGCATCTTTGTCAGTCAAAATGCACCAGATAAGCTCAAAAGTTTAAACAGTGGGTCTTTGCTACCTAGCTCACTCTGAAAAGGATAAAGGTAGTGTTATATGCGTGGCTCTGAAGAGCCATGCAATGGGAATGGGCCAGGAGTAAGTCAGCGAGTCCCTGAGGAGGACTTTTCTTCTTTTCCATCATCACTACTGAGTCCAGAAATGAACATCTGTCTGCAGTCCAGTCGTGCAATATGGCCTTCGAGAAGTGGAATGGGCAGATCTGCTCCAGGTATAAAGGAACTCCACCCTGGAAAAACCCTAATAGGGTGACTCATCCCTCACCACTTGCACCTGATGTGCAAACTGAGAAAGAAAAAAAGGATATTCAAGGAGTGGAAAAGAGATTGTGCAGCCACTTGTAGCAGTGGTGCCAACTAGTCTAACTAGCAGGAAGGTCAGGTAGTTTTCACGTACGCTTATTTCCCTCTCTCTACTTCCTTCTGCTCTCTTTCTTTTTCAGAGACTGCTGGTGCTGAAGGTCAGAAATTCCTGTTACAGGGACATTTAGTATTTTCGTGCAGGAAGGATTGTCTTATGTCCTGGAAATTTCTGAAATTGTATAACGAATGTTTGAAACAGACATGGTTAAGGTTCTGGTTTGCCTGCTCTTATTCATGGTTGCCTTTCCCTTGAGTTCAGAGTCCTTGAGTTGCTTGCTTTTGAGAATTAAGATCCTGCATGTGACCTTCTGGCTTTTGTACAGAATTCTTTCATCGTGGAGTGCTTTTATGCTGCCAGCATGGAATAAATACACAGTGTATCCAGAGCTGTTAAATGCATTATGTGAGAGAGCTTAGAAATATGAGTTGTATTTAAAAGAAGGTTACCTCACCTGTACCCTTAAGAATCATTTAGCCAAGTGAGAGGCATAATAGGGATCATTTATTGCTATTTAATGTCAACAACAAAATTTCTAAGTAACGACAAAATATACTCTGACAGGTGAAGCATGAATGAGAATCTTCACCTGCAATTTTTATGGCTTTTCTGACATAGGTGCCAAGTGCAGCTACAATCTGTCAGTATCATTTAAACTGTTATTGTGTTTACCAGCCTGGTATCAGCAGTATGATGGAAGAAGGCAGGCAAAGACTAATACCTGAACAACACCATGTTACATTATTGTAAGTACAGTGTAGATTAAGCAGTTAATATGAAACAACCTGTAACTGTATATGCATTCAAAGCGCATTGAAATCAATGGAACTCAATAATTTCAAGGTTCTTGGAGGAGGGATAGCGTCTACAGAAATGCTTAAGTCCCACTTGCTTCTACCAAAGACTGGGGAGTGCTTTAGAAGATTTTATACAGATCTTAAAGCTTCCTTTTCTTCCCTTGATTTCAATTTCACTCTGGCTTTAGAAGTTTTAATCTCATTTAAAACCAAGATTTTCCAATATCACTTGCTTTTAACTCTGTAGTTGATGTTTTAGCACCACTAATTTTCTTTCTCACAGCCTTTTGTCTTTCTTTTCACATAAATGCTTACATTTTAATGTTTTTTCACACAAGGTGATTGCAATAACTTAGCAAAGAGGCCTATAAATCTCTCACTTCAGATAATGTGACTTTTATAAGGCTGATTTGATATTTCAGAATCCTTGAATCACAGAAGTGTTGGATTGGGAAGGGATCTTAGGAGGTCCCTAGTCCAATTGCCTGCTCAACACTGAAGTCAGCTCAGGGTTTTCTACAGCTAGGTCTTGGAAACCTCCAAGGACAGAGATCACACAACATTTGTGGGCATAATTTCTAGTGCTTAATTACTCTCCTAGGAAAAGTTTTCCCTTTATGTCTTTTCCTTATATATCTGTCATGTAGCCCTTTGTAAGAAAAGAATGAGAGGTTGTACAAATAAGATGATAAAATTAATGCAACTAAGACATCAGGTGGCTGTTCCACAAGTATTTGCAATTGTAGAAAAAGAACTTCAGTAGGTCGAATTAAAAAGGAAAAAAACTATGGCCATAAATTTGTGTGCCTGTGCCTGTGTGTATTGATTCTCCATTTTCTATCACATCTGGAACCTTTGCACTTTATTCCTCTCCTAACACTATTTTTCACATGCCTTGTTTTTACCAGCAAAGCTTTTATTGATTCTTTATATTTTATTGCAAGTGCCCTCAAGGTTTCTCCCCACTCACATTTAAAATAGAGGAATGTATAAAAATCCACTTTTGTATTGCTCCCTAAAATCCATCCGTGCCAGGATATTTTCAGACCCCTGAAGACAAATACAGGGTTAATCAGTCTTTGTGCCATGATTTCTGATTATCACATGAATCTCTTCCTGGGTGTTCTTCTCCTCATCTTTGTGTCCATCTATTCTCTTGTGTCTTAATTTTGAGTTAGAAACTCAAAAAAAGAGCAGCCCTGCGGAGAAGGACTTGGGGGTACTGGTAGATGAAAAGCTGGACATGAGCTGGCAATGTGCGCTTGCAGCCCAGAAAGCCAACTGTATCCTGGGCTACATCAAAAGAAGCGTGGCCAGCAGGTCGAGGGAGGTGATTCTGCCCCTCTACTCTGCTCTGGTGAGACCTCACCTGGAGTACTGCGTCCAGCTCTGGAGCCCTCAGCACAAGAAGGACGTGGACCTGTTGGAGCAGGTCCAGAGGAGGGCCACAAAGGGCTGGTGCAAGGGCTGGAGCACATCTCCTACAAGGCCAGGCTGAGAGATTTGGGGCTGTTCAGCCTAGAGGAGAGAAGGCTGCGAGGAGACCTTATTGCAGCTTTTTGGTACTTAAAGGGGGCCTATGGGAAAGATGAGGACAATCTTTTTAGCAAGGCCTGTTGTGACAGGACAAGGAATAACGGATTTAAACTAAAGAAGAATAGATTTAGACTGGATATAATGAAGAAATTTTTTACAATGAGGGTGGTTGTCGTGGTTTAGCCCCAGCCAGCAACTAAGCACCACGCAGCCGCTCGCTCACTCTCCCTACCCCGATGGGATGGGGGAGAGAATCGGAGGAGTAACAGTGAGAAACACTCCTGGGTTGAGATAAGAACAGTTTAAGAATTGAAATAAAGTAAAATAGTAATGCTAATAGTAACAGTATAATAATGATAATAATAATAATGATACACAAAGCAAGTGATGCACAATGCAATTGTTCACCACCCACCGACCGATACCCAGACAGTTTCCGAGCAGCGATCGCTGCTCCCTGGCCACCCCCCCCCAGTTTCTATACTGAGCATGACGTCATGTGGTATGGAATAGCCCTTTGGTCAGTTTGGATCAACTCTTCTGGCTGTGCCCCCTCCCAGTTTCTTGTGCGCCTGGCAGAGCATGGGAAGCTGAAAAAGTCCTTGACTAGCATAAGCAGTACTCAGCAACAACTAAAAACATCAGCATGTTATCAACATTCTTCTACTAAATCCAAAACACAGCACTATGCCAGCTGCTAGGAAGAAAATTAACTCTACCCCAGCCGAAACCAGGACAGTGGTGAAGCACTGGAACAGGTTTCCCGGAGAGGTAGTGGAGGCCCCATCCCTGGCAACATTCAAGGGCAGGTTGGACGGGGCTCTGTGCAACCTGATCTAGTTAAAGATCATAGTATCGTTTCATAGAATCGTTTCGTTTAGGTTGGAAAAGACCTTTAAGATCATCCAGTCCAACCATTAACCTAACATTACCAAGTCCACCACTAAACCAGTTAAGGGTAGAGCAGCAATTTCATGTTTCCTGGCTTGGTGGCTGGGTTATTTATAATGAAAGTAAAAACTAGGAATCATTAAGGTTGTAAAGGACCTCTAAGATCATCATTCCAATCATCAACCCAACACCACCATGCCCACTAAACCATGTTCCAAAGTGCCACGTCTACCTGTCTTTTGAACACTTCCAGGGATGGTGAGTCCACCACCTCTCTGGGCAGCCTGTTCCAATGCTTGACTACCCTTTCGGGTTGGGCTAGATGATCTCTAAAGATCCCTTCCAACCCAAAGCATTCTATGATTCTATGATTCTAAGCTTTTTGGGGTGCTGGGGGTCTTCTCTTTAAATGTCTAGGCATTATGGAAAATAAGTCTCTGGTACATGATAGGGTTCTTTAAAGTTTAAATAAAAAGTACAGAAACATTTTGGAGAGTTAATTGGATATATTAGTGTACAAATGAATTTTTGGAACTCAAATGACAGGTTTCATTAATCTGATCCATGACAATGTCAATGCATAAAGATTTTTTATTTGTTGTTAATATTTTGCAAGCAGAAAAATAATGTCTTGATCTTACAGCTAAAAGATTAGATTTTTGTATTATCAGTAAGCTTACAGTGTGAAACTATAGTTACTGACTCTAAGAATTCCTTAAGTTTGTCTTTAGAGTTATAGAGAAATGTTATTTGGAAGAAGCAGACGATGGCACTGTTGGACTGCAATTATGAGGCAATACAACCTGCAAATCTTGAATTACAACAGTGCACAAACTTACAGAAATTAGATCAGATGTCTTACAAGAAGCACAAGCAGGAAAAAGGTTTACACTGATTTTTGATCATCAAAATTTTGCTTGAAGTCTAGCAGTCAGATAAGAAAAATGGTTCTTTTTTAATGGGATGTGGTTATAAAGTGGAGTAAAAGAGAAAAGGTAGGTGAAGCAAAACAAGAACATTAAGTCTTATATTTTGAGAAATAAATTAGTAGTTTAACTGTGAAGGGCCTTTCTGGCACTGAGTCCTTAGCTGTGAAGCGTCTGATGTACTGAGTATTTGGAAAGATATTGGCTTTCTAATGTAGGCATTATGGTGTCCACTAGGCTGTTCAGATCAATTCTCCCACAAAGGTTGTAATTCAAATAGGAACAGAGGATAGTTTTGCAAACTGGTAAACTACTTTAGAAAAAATGAACCTTCTCAGAGATATGTCTCCATTCTGTATTTGTATAGGATGTTGCAAGCCTGTTCCTCCAGGTTTCACAGGAAAACCTTTACCTTAAAAAACTATCTAATATAGTGAGAGGGGGAAGAATCACATTCCAGGAATATTAATATAAGTGTTTAAATATCTTGTGCAATTAAATAATTCAGTTTTGTTATGCAAGATGCCATCAGCTGTGCAAGCCTCCAAATTTTGCTGGCCATGTGTCATCAATGAAACCAGTGTTCATTTTATTCATTTCTCTGTCTTCCTAGTTAAACTTATGAAAACAAAATGCAATGGCACTGTTTGGTTAAAGAAATTAATTTTCACCTCTAATATGACCACTGCAGTGGGCTTACCCACTGGTCTAAGGAACTCTGGGAGACCAGTCCTTTTTGTGTGAGTGGTGTGAGCTACACAGCACTGTGGAATCTATTGGATACATACGAGCCATCTTGCAGTTCAATAAGATTTGTGTTCCAGGATTGCTTATGCTGCCAAGTATATTGAAATAAACTTGGAGCACCATGCTAGACTGCCAGTACAATTTGCAAGTAATTATCTGTTAAAAAGCACAATTGTCAAAAATAAAATTAAAATAGAAGTAGAATTTTGTTGAGACCATGACTTTAGTTCTGAGAAGTTGGAATGATCATTTTACTGCAATTGGCTTGGCACTCAGAACCCAAACCAGTCCAAACTGCTCTTATAATTTTGCATTATAACTACAAACCCCAATGAAATTCCATGTTTACTTGGGAGCTTTACAAATCCATGTGTACTTTTCACTAAATCTCAGCTCAGTTTCATTGCAATGAAAACTCAGATCAAGTGAATTCTAAGTGGTTTTAGTTTTCATAAGAAATCATATTACAGAGCTCTGAAAATACCAATGTTTTCTGTATGTCAATACTGTGTCATTATTACCTTACCTATTTTTCTGTTATGGCAACACTCCTTTTTTTTCTTCTTCTTTTTTTTTTTTTTAATTCAATCATGAGAAGAAAAGAAAATAGGATTTTTACATTCTGAATGCAATCTTTTTCACAGTAGTCACCTCAGTCATTCCCAGTTTTATTAACTACTTGTGCATGATGAGCATCATGGTTTGCCCTGAAAGCTATTTTGTCAGCAGTTGTGGCTTTTGTCTTTCCACAATGAGAAAGACTGTTGTGATTCAAGCTTTGAGGACTGTGTTTATTTTGCAAATGAATGTTTTTACTTATTAGTGGGAATATCTCTTGTAAGAAGGATTTAATTTTTAGGAATCCTTTTTAAATTCTTCTTGACAAGTGTGCTTTAATGTTCAAAATTTAATTTACACTGGTCTGAATTCTCTATAGTCACATGGTTTATTGCCTGGAGGTATCTCAGGGATACCTTGCGACTAACTATGTACCCATTTTATATTTGCATTACCCTGGTGACATTTCTGGTTTTTCATGATTTTCAGTTTTCTAAAGTACTTATAGCATAAGAACTGTCAAATCAACAACAATCAAACATAAAACCAAACATAACAACAAACATAAAATTGTTGAGGAAAATGCAAAGTGTTTGAGCAGCTGACCCACAGCAGTAAGGATGCTCAGGCTTCTCCATGTGCAGTTCCAGTTTTTAGACTTTCTAACTCTGTCACCTTTCCAGAAGAATCCTAGCAGCATAAGTAGCATAACAAAAATAGTTTCTGGGGGCATCTGGAAATTGTTGCCCACAGAAGGCTGTGGCAGCAGATAAGTAGTTTGATAGAAGAGTAGACAAATTCTTGGACTATTTATCCATAAATGGATACAAAAAGGACTAAGCATCCCTAATACAAGAGTAGCTGAGAAGAAGGGACCCCAGGAACTGGCCAGGCTTGAGGGCTCTCTTTAACCAGAATCTCCTGTGCCCACTGTCCTAGACAGAAACTGAGCTTAGATGGATGCTTGCTCAGACATGGTAGGGCATTTTTTATGTTCTTACAGACTGACAAGCAGGGCAAACTTGGGTTTTCAGGCCATTAATTATTTCAGTGAACTATTGGATGTGTTGGTTTTGACATTCAGGGGTTGTGTAGACTTATAACAAAGCTGTAAGAATATTCAAGATTGCTCTCAAATATTTCTTTAAGAATGTTCAACATTTTCTTAAATAAACTTTTTAAAATAACAAATTACATCAGACATTTTTGTTTGAACAATAGTTTATTTAAAATTTTTAATTAGGTGAGATGAAGCATTTGTCTCAATAAATAGTAGACACACTAGGACAACTTTGTGCAGTTGCTTATTTATTTGTAGGTTCTAAAGTGGCTTCTTTGGGTTAAATGGGTGAGCACAAGTTATTTACTATTTTTAAAAACCCTCTTTTCCAGACTGTTTGTAGTAATTTCAGAATCATTCCAGTCATTACTGTTCTAGATTGCTAATTTTAAGATCAGAAGTGTTATGTCAGAAATGTAAAATTAGATGTTCTTGAAATAACATCCTTCAGTCAAGACACTTTTTGATAATATTAGAAGAGAACTCTGGGACATATAAAAGGCTAAAAGACTTGGAGTCTTTTAGTTTGAGGGATTAATTGAGTTCATTCATATTTTGCATTTGGAATTTTAAAGCATAAAAGGTCAGGAGTTCAATGCCAGAATGAAATATTCAGGATGAAATCCGGATTTTACTCTGGCCAGTGACAAAGTTTTTGTTAACTTCTGTGGGGTTCTCCCACTAAATGCACTGTCTGTACATACTTGCTTTACTACATATATTATATTATGTATGTATACCACATATCAAGTCATGTCTGACAAGGGAAAACTTCAGAAAACTTTGGAAAAGATCTTAAAAATTAATTTCAAAAGTTTCAAACATCTTTAATTGAAATTTAACATTTTAAAACCTTTCTCTTGCTTTCTGACCTTTCTGAAAAAGCAGGGAGAAAATGTGTGCAATGTTTGTGCAGAAACATGGGTGATGCTGAGCTTCCCACATGCACATAGGAAGCAGTGACAGTCCAGCTTTTCTTATGGCTGGAGTTAGTCACAAATACTGCTAAAATAAATCAGCTGAGAGTTTTGTCATGGTTTTTTTTTTTCCTATTTTCCATGTATTTCTACTCCAGCTATCACAAGGTTACCTTGTACTTGCTCTTTGCATATTTCTATAATAGTTTTTGTACCCTGACTTTCTAAAATATGTACAGGCACTCACAGTAGTACTACAGGGTAATTGGTCAGTGTAAAAAGCTATCATGGTTTATGGGGCAGCAAATTCATTTGAGAGATAATTAAAGACTATTTTTATCCCATACCATTATTTTTCTTGTTCAAATGCTTCACAGCAATAGAGTGGTCTAGGCACTGTTAATGATTTGTATAGTTGTCACCAAAGCAAAAAGAGAAGTATTTTTCTTAAACTATCCGTCTAGTGTTATTTATACGGTAACATGGTAAGCAATTACTGTATATTAAAGAGTTCATGTGAGACTACTAAGACCAACAATCATGTGACAGGCAGTTCTGAATGCCTGCAGAGATTAATATTTTTAATCTTATTTAAATTGTTATATTTTCTCACATACAGCCTGCACCTCAGATAACTTTAATACCTGTAAAAGTCTTGTTCCCATGAGTGGTCCTCAGAAAACTATGAGGACCTGAGGTCATTTCAGCAGTTTGAAAGAAAACGAGTAGGCTGTAAGGGGCAGAGAAGGGAAGCTACTGGAAACAAGAAGGCTCTAAGATAATTTTCTTCTTTGGATGTATGCACATGTATAGTCTGTACTGAGTCACAGGTTAGGTTTTCTTGCTTCTATTCAATTTTTTTTGTTTGTTTGTTTGCTTTGTTTTGTTATTATAGATAACCGAAAAGTTATGCACAGGAATTCCTAGTAAAACATGCAAAGATAACCCTCATAAGACATTGAGAAGTAAGGCTGAAGACCTACTGTATGAAATACTTTTTGAAACAGTAAAGTTGCCCAACCCACCTGATCAAGTGAGCAAAATACTCATAGCTTCTGAAAGAAGCTGAAAAGAGCACACCGAGAAATTTGGCATTTTGATTGCTGTTTCATTTTCTCTAAATTGTTCAAAACTTATACGGTGACTTTGGAATTCATTCCTTATTAATACACCTGAATAGGATTTTTCCATTAATATTACTTCTTCTTTAAAGATAAACTCAGATTTTATTTTCTTAAATTAAAATATTAAATACCTATTTTAATAAAGCTGTTATCATTATCATTAGAAAACCCAAATAAAATATTTTGTTTCTGGACAAATTCAATCCAAGTCAAAGAAATCTCCATCAAGGGCAATGCTATGGTGGTTGTTCTTGCTTTACATTTGCTCAAGCCATTTCTTACAATCCATCATTCATATAATTTCTATTTTTAACATTTTAAGAACATTTACCTGGCTGTATGTCTAATAGTAGTAAAAGTGGTCACCTGTATTTAACATGAAGAAAACAACAAAAAAGACGTATTCACATTTTCTTCCAATATGATTTTAACTCACTGTATTTCTTGACTTGAGAGCACTTAAAATAAGAAGGAGGTTAGTCTTCAATTAAAGAAAGGAGAGATATATATATATATATATTAGGTATGGTGGCTCTTTGGGTCTTATCACTTTATATAATGATGAGAAAGAGGCAGAAAAGAATCTCCTGGCTGCTTGGTATTTCTTCCAACTAAGAATTTCTCAGAAAGAAAATTTTAATTTAATTATGTCTCCTAGCTCCCTACAAATAGATATTTTCAGTTAATTTCTTAAAAGAAAATATTTTTCCTAGTGGTCTGCTGGGTCTTCCCTCATCACAATGACAAAGCAATTTACTGAACAAAGAATAGGTACTACTTGTTGTTTGAAATGTTGTTCATCAGAATCTTCTGTCCATGCAGACACTTCACTGCTGCTTTAATAAAATACTTGGTTACAGCACTATTAAATCTGTATTCTCTTGGCATGATTTTGCATTCTTTGCCAAGGGCATTTCAGCTCATTTGTATGAAGATAAAGTAGGTAGGCATTTCTGCATTCACCAAGTTGCCTTTGATCTGCTAGCAAGAATATGGAGTTTATACATACAGAATCTCTGTTAAATGACTGACTGTGCAGGATAGGTTTTTGCAGCCTCAGATAACAATACATTTTCTACTATATTTCATTCTGTCTCCATACCAGTTACTTGAGATACAAAGTATACACCTAATTTTCCCTTTAAAGCTTGTGTTTGCAGACAAGAGATTCTTTTTCTTTGCGAGCTGTCCAACTTTCTCTTATGACTTTAGTTTATTACATGCATATGGCTGAATATCTTTAAACCTTGCTGGCACTGAATGAACTGGTGAATGTTGGAACCACTTTTCTCCTAAAAATGGAAATTGTTCCCCTTTATACAATGTGTAAAATTTCCAATCAGCTAACCAATTTGTTTTGCAATCTGAAATATTATTAATTTAACAAAAACGTTCCATTAGATTGTTCTTGATAAACTAGGCATGTAACAAATTGAGTAGAACAAATTTATTTGGACATCTTTTATGAACCTCACTAATTAAATACTTTGGAACTGTTCTTGGCATGTTAACTTGCTGAATATCATATCAGGTCATTGTCTTTTTCCCTCTTTTATTATTATTCTTACTCTGCTCAAGTGTGATAATTGACATTTATTTCTTACCACGTCCATCTAAATTTGATCTGAGATTTATTAAAATGAATGTAATAATATCTGTATAGGTCAGGAGTTTCGTAACAGACCATAGCACATTCAGCTGTTTAAGAGGCAAAAGAATTATTAAAGGAATTCAGGTATTGTATCATGGCATTTTGTGATCGTGTGTGTATTTTAAGAGTTACACTCTTACATATTTAGAGAGATATATATATGTAAAGTTATATGGATAGTGTTTTATGTAGTCTATAGTGTGTGTATACACTATATGCTTGTTAATTACTGATGGAAGGTTTCTCCTCAGCACAATTTGTAGATAAAGCCCTGAAAAACAGCATAGCTGTTTCTAGTGTCTGTCTCCAGTATTATTGAGACACCTGAGACAAATTCCTGGTTGAAGAGATTGGAGAGAAGGCTAGATGTTTGGCTGCAAATGCTGAAAACAATGCATGTTTTTGGGACAACAGGGAAAGTCTTTATGGTGATGATGACAGATATCAAATAAACAATGTTCAGTTCAGCTTCAAACTCCAAAAAGCGATAGCTGACAAAGGAAGAATGGAAATTGTGAAAACCAATCAACTCTTGTTTGCTTACTGGAAAGTCAGTCAGTCCTTCAGCTTTCCCATATAACTATTAGTTTTCGAGTCTTGGTGGGCTGTTAGTGTCATGTAAGGTGTGAAGCCCATCACAGGTGGTTTTATGGTGGGCACGTTCCTGTAGAAAGGAAACAGAAGAGTTCAACAAGCTAAAGGGAGCTGTATCTACTGGTCCCTTGGCTCTGCTGTCCCCTAAAGAGTGAGACCCCTTTCTTGGATGCAGACGAGACATTAACAAGAATTGGGGTCATGAAGGAAAGGGAAGTCCATATATAGACTGCATATAAGGCTTTTCTTGGAGGACAATAGGGCCACATCAGGGAGTGTGCTTTACCTAAGTACCCCTCAATGCTGCTGACACTTCAGCACATTCCACTACATGCTCAAAGGTTTGCTTAACCAAGCAGAAATGAGAGAGGTCAACAGGAAGTGCGAGTAATTTATATCTCAGATATAATATACTGGTTTTGACAGGTAATTAGGTGAGAGTTTTACCCTGGGTTGTGGTGCAGGTCTAATATTTCCCTGAACTCAGAAATACAACCTATAATCAGTTATGATCAAAAAAATATGGCTGATAAAATCACAACTTTGAAAGAGTTAAGTGGTGAGGATTTCATGGTGTATAGTGATTTAGAAACTAAACAGTTTGTGGAGCCAGAAGCTGGCTGAATGCTTTGAAAGTATCAGTAGTCAGCCAGAAAAAACCCCAGGTTACTCAGAAAAAATAAACAGATAAATTCCCTGAAATCTTCAAGTGAGATTCCTGTGGTTGCATAGATATGTGCAGTTCATTTTGTAACCATTCGCTGAAATGGTATGATAAGAAATGGAGAAATCTGGTGTGACCCATAACCTGCATTGTTTTGGTAATAGCCACTCTTGTGAGGAATCCTCCATGAAATTTCTTGTGTCTTAGGAGATTATTATAGCCTGCAGAGAGATTAGGGAGGAAATGGATGAGATATCCATGGGTACTTGGAGATGCCTGTGGAACCGAGGCAAAAATAAACCAGGAAGATTTTCTTTTGAAAGCCATGGGCTGCATATCTGAAGAAATGAGTTGAAGGCACTGGAGTGTACTCTGAGCTTCCCTGCACATTGAGAGAGAAAATAATGGCAGATTCTTCCCTCTGCTGGAGATCTGGCATGTCACTGCAACACATTCTCGTAGGAAAAGCAGGCACGATGGCAGTGCTGCCTCAGCACAGTTGATAAATATGCAGTGCATAAGGCTTGAGTATGGGAAACATACTGAGATGACGGGTCTCCCGAAAACAAAACAGGACAATGTGACTGGAAAACCCTTTCCCTTTACTAGCTATTTATAAAGTTTGTCTTCAGTTTCTGGTACTGTGGTTAAAATAAACTCTGTAAATGTCAGCAGAATCCAGCTGGATTTCCAGCAGTGTAGCTAAGATTAGAATTAAGAAATTTTCTCTATATCTATAGCTATCTATACCTATATATCTGAAGCTTGCTGGCATTTCCTAGATAAATTTAGAGATATATTTATCTGTAATGGGACTATGTACCTAGAATCACGATTTCTTAAGGAATCCAATGAATTGTAGTGAGTCCTAGCTCCAGTTTATTTGGCTCATTCTGTTCACTAGTGGAGGCGTTTAGTCAATGGCTAAGCAAGGCTGCTTCCTCAGGTGGTGTAAATCAGCCCAGCACCACTGACGTTCATAGATCTTTGCCAATTTACATGAGATAGGAGCCTCTCTTGCTCTTTCTTCCCAAAATTTATGAGGTTTATGGAGATGAGCTGTAGCCCTAGTGGCAAATACATCATTTATATATGCCAGGTCTCATGCATAGTGTGATTTCTCTGCTCTCCAAATCTTTACAGACATTTTATGATATATGTGATGACTAAGTAGTGGAAGTCAACAGAAAGAGGAGTAGGCATGGCATATGGAATTTTTCTTTGGGTACTTTTCCCTTATCTTTCTTTCTGCTTAGGGGTGAACGATAAAATGATACTTAATAAATTATTTTATTGAGTTATTTGTATTTTAACTCATCTTTACACCTGCATTTCCTTCTTTTCTGCTAATATTTGCATTGTCAAACTAGTTGTATCATTTTTAAGGTCTGAACATTCTGTCTTCATAGCTTATTCATATGCTGCCTACTGAGGACTGAAGAACTAAAGGCAATTGCTGAGCCTACATTTCACACAGAGCTGCTGACCCTGTTCTGTGAAAGTTTTATATGTGTGAACTAGGGTAAAAATAAAATAAAATCTAATACTAAGAAAACCAGAGCCCTGTAAATCCAGAAAACAACACTTACTGTGATGTTAGTAAGCTCCAAAGATGACATTTCTGAATAAATTCAGTATTTCTTATTTAGATCTCTATGCTTTAGTACCAGAGAAATCAAATTCATGAAACAGAGACAAGGAATGAAAATAACAAATAAATTCACATTTCATTTAACAGGCCACTCAATTACTGATACCTAATTGTCTAATTTTCGTCTGTGGTTTAAAACCAGAAAATCAGTACCTTGGGGAAAAAAAGAAAAACCCAAACAACATGGGGTCTGTATTAGATTTTTGTCTTTTTCCCCTAGGTATCTTTCAGTTGCTTCCTCTTCATTTGCTATAGAGATTGAAATTTATAATAGTTATATTTACTTCCCCATTTACACATCATCACCATGGGTGTCAACTATGAAAGTAGCACCTGCCAGCTAACTACTAACAAGGAATCAAATTTCAAATTGTACTATCCTATCCAGGTTTCTATAAGGTTGATGGCACATATGCCTTCCCAGTGACTTCTGATCAGAAGGATCTCACTTTTTAGGAGGATGTGAAGGTCTTGAGGACTTATGGTGCCAGTAGTGGCTCTAAGAACATCGACAGGTTGTGTCTTTCCCCTCTGGGAGCCTTTGGCAGCTCCTCTTAGCACACCACTGATGGCCATAGCAGGGGTGTGAAGGGGGCACAGGTATCCTAAATAGCAGTCTGGGGGGGTGCCAAGTGTGGGTCAATATGATGAGCATGAATGCTTTTAAATAGCTAGTTATGGCAAAGCAATTCTATATGAAATGTCAGGAAACAACATGGGAGATGAGAAGGTGCAGTAGTGCTGGAGCCAGTCCTGCTGTCCAGGGATGGCCAGACCCTCTTGGTACTCAAGCCCTGATACAGCTGTACACTGGCCAACAGCTGTGCATGGGTCAAACAGATGCCAGAAAAGAACAACTTCATTATTACAGCAAAGAACATATTTGTCTTTTGGCAGCATTTAGCTCCAGGTAAAGTCAGGCACCTCGGTGCTTTACACTTTACCAACGCATACAAAAAGACAGTCCCCTCCTGAAGACCTTGTAATAAAAATAGACAGTCCAGCCAAAGAGTAGGAGGAAGAACTCTTCCTGAGTTGTACACACCAGATTATATTGCTTGTTAATGACATTAAATTCTATTCTGGGGTTTGGCAATGGAAAACATCTTGCTTTGTTTCACCCAAGCTTCACCCCTCCTTCTGGAAATCCGTTCCTCCCAAAATGGCACTCAGACTTTAATATGTTAGCTGTGGAGCAGCAGATGTCAATGGTAACATTGTGGGAGTGGAGCAGGACTGTTTTGTTGATCATTAATAACAGAAACACACATCTGACATTTTAATGGCCTCTGTTATTTTCTACTCCTGCCTACAAACATGCCTCCTATCTGATCTTCACTGCCATTAGTTCCAGTTAGAACTCATGTCCAAGATAATTTATATCACTGCAGATAGGCATTTTACTATTCAATTTTCAGCTGTTTCCTATATGATTCCTATATGACCATGTCTGTCCCTCTGTTTACCCCACTCAACAAGTCTGAAACCCAGTTGACAATTTCAACAAAATTATCAGAAGAAAAAAGATTTTGAAAGACATTAAAAGACTGTTATTTTCATGAAAATAGGTGATGAAATAGAAAGTCAGTACATACCTGTCCTGAGTGAAGGGAAAGCTAATCTTATAAGACACAGAGAATTAGCATAAGATGCTTGAGAAAAGCTTGAGGAACAGATGACTTCGACATCAAATGCAACAAAAAGTGAGACAGGCATAAGAAATGAAGTTTTATTTTGGTGCTCACAGGACTGTTTGTCCTAACTCTAGAAAAACTGAATAACCAGAATGGTGAAAATTCATCTAAATGCAGGGCATGTTTGCTTGCTAATCTCTGGTTTATTAACTAGGCTATTTGCTGATGTATCATTATTACTCCTTCTCTGAATGCATTTATGGCTCAAGATGTGCTCTCCAAAAAACAAGACTTTATTGGAAAATTGAACAGGTAGACTGCCAGTGAAAGCAAAGCCCTTCTGAGATTTCCTGTGTACAGAGCAAACACACTATAATAGCAAGCATGGATTTATTCTTTGGGACAACGTTCCTCACTGAGGTACAGCAAAGAAGGCTGGCACAAGACGGGTAGATGTGCTGATCAGAGTCTCAGGGTTTTACAGGCTTTAGGATCAGATGAGACCACAAACCCTGTGCATAGTACAGGCCAGTAACACATTCAATTTTGATATCTATGTACTAAAACCACAAAGAAGTTGATGCCTTTTTGTGGCAGTAGTAACCAGAAACAATGGAGTGCCTTTTGTCAGCCTAATTTAAGAAATGATGTTATGGTTTATCCCCAGCCTAGGGTTAAGTAAGTGACATAGAAATCAAAATGTCAAAGGAGCTTTAGCAAATGCTTCAAAGTCCTAAAGAACTGCTATGTAAAATAATTTGAAAGGAGAATGTAGTGGAAGGTACATTATTTTGACAGAAAGAGGATGAGTGTTCATTTCTCTCCTGCTGTCCTTACTTGCTAGCTGTTCCTGAGTATGTCTCTATAGGATATAAGTATATATATGTGCACGCACACACAGACACACACATATATGGTTATTATAGAACTGCTGACACCAGTTATAAATGTTGACTGGAATTTCTAAAGCTGAACTCTAGCATGGTGTTTCTTAATTTACAGGTAAAAATTTCTGATGTTCATGATAATACTAAACCCTGCCTGATGCCACTTCAGACTCTGCAAATTGCTCTATAACCTCTGTCATTAGAAAGGTGCAGGGTGGTTGTAAACCATTTTGGCTGTTGTTGCTACTTATTCAGACAGTAATAGAAGCTAGGACCCTACCGGAGCAGAACCCATGGTACAAGGTGCTGCATAAAGATGGGGCAGAAAGACAGTTTATGCCCTATCAGTGTGAAATCTTCTGTTTAATACACATCTGGTATACTTGATATACATTTTTCTTCCCTCTTTGCACCTTACCTCCAGGTCAAGGTGGGTCTGGCTTGCTTCTTACAGGGAAGCAGAGACTGTCTTCTATCTCCTGAGGCCTGAGACTTAATAAAAAGGTAGCCTCATGGATCTAGAAGACACTATCACACTAACCTAAATATATACTTATCAGTTCTGCCAATTAAAATTCTTCATAGTAACAGTGATGCTCCCGATGCAGATAAAAGTGCTTATCCTACATATACATGTGTTTCTGAAAGGGCATAAATGTTCTAACAAGGTTTTTCTGAGAAAATAATATGGTTCATGGTTGCCTTCCTCACATAGTACATATTTTCCTTTTTCCTCTTATTTTTAATATTGAATTTACCTCCTCCCACATATAATTAGATACTGTTAGAGAATCAGAATTTATTCCACCTGTACATTCATTGTAACAGCTGTTTTCTTCCTCTGGTTTACAATGTCCTGGTTTATTTCTGTGGTAACATTAAAATAACACATATATAATAAGCATTAATAATGAATTTGAAATAGATGAGTACTGTTGGGCACTAACTAGGGCAAATAAAACAACATTTTCATGCAGGTGTCCACAATAATGTGCATGCAATAAGATGGACAAAATTTAGGAGGGCTGCCAGCTGCCTCCGTGGCTAGACATTTTTCTGTAATGCTGTATTTTTCAGATTGTCACAACCCTAAGAAAGAATTATTTAGGGGGATAAAACCTTGCACTCCTACACTGGTATCCTGGTGAATTTGCTGGAAAGTTGCAGCGTCTTTGCTGGTCAGAGACGCTGGAACACAAAACCCATTAAGAATGTTTTTCCCCTTTTACAACAGAACTGCTGCAACTGACCTTTCCCTGTCCAGCCCTAGAGCTGTAAAAGATTAAGTCTGAAATGTGAAATTTAGCATGAAAACACTGTGGACATCACTGAGGGGTAAGTTGATGGCTTAATCATAATGGAAATTAGCTTTGATTTGACTGTGTTAAGGGTATTTGAAAAATCATCTTTCAAGGCAAAAATTCTTTGTAAAGCTGTGGACTATGTACCTACAGATGACTGATTGCATATACTGGCCTAATATTTTAGTTTTGCAGTAAATTGATCAGATCCCAGACAGAGTGGAAGCTGGATTTGGGCATGGATCCAACAGGCTTGTGTTGGATTTTCAGTTCAGTTCCTGCGGTCATGTTATTCTTCTGCTGGAATGTCATCTCTCATTTTTAAGCAAAGTATTTTCTCCTAGGCACCCCTCCCCAGTTAGCCCTCTGAAGCAACAGCTTGCCTGAGCATAACAGAGGCTTCTGCCTGCATCATCAGAGTTATATGGTGAATCTTAAAGAGGGCATTTCCCGAAAGTTCAAAGCAAAATACTCTGTTAAGATAGATATGCTGGTATATTAGATAAGTAGAACAGAAATAGATAAATAAAAGACTATGTTATACATGTGCCTACCAACAATCACCTATTAAAATAGTTATGCATGAAATATGATGTGAAAACAGAACTGTTTTGAAATACAAAGCTTTTCAAATTTTTCCAAAGAAAATAGAAGGGGGGGGTTTTGGTGGTGTGGTTTTTTTTTTTTTTTTTTTTTTTTAATGAGGAGATAACAAACTGCATTGCTACAGGGTAAACATTTTAAAAAATGTATTTATGACACCAAAGGAATATTCACCGACTGAATTTGTGACTTTCTTCATATTCAGCAGCCCTATAATCACTCCAGCTAAATAGTTCCCTTGACTTGTGCAATTAGTTTTTCCTGGAGGACTGCCTCATGTTTTTGTGGCTTCCTAATTAAATAGAAAAAGCTGTTGCTTGCAAATGTCTAAAGGGTATATTCCTGCAAACTAACAAGGAAATCATGCATATGGAGTTTAAAGAATTGGGGCCATCATTTGCTTAGGAAACAAACAAAGTTCAGTTAACAACTCTGGTTATCTCTAAAACAATCCTCAGGGAATACACAAAATCTGAAGGTTTCAATACAAAATCATAGAATCATAGAATCATAGAATCATAGAATGCTTTGGGTTGGAAGGTACCTTTAGAGATCATCCAGCCCAACCCCCCTGCAGTGAGCAGGGACAGCTTTAACCAGATCAGGGTGCTCAAAGCCCCATCCAACCTGACCTTGAATGTTGCCAGGGATGGGGCCTCTACCACCTCTCTGGGCAACCTATTCCAGTGCTTCACCACCCTCACTGTAAAAAATTTCTTCCTTACATCCAGTCTAAATCTATGTTTCTTTAGTTTAAATCCATTATTCCTTGTCCTGTCACAACAGGCCTTGCTAAAAAGATTCTCCCCATCTTTCCTATAGGCCCCCTTTAAATACCGAAAGGCTGCTATAAGGTCTCCTCGCGCATTCTCTCCTCTAGGCTGAACAGCCCCAAATCTCTCAGCCTGGCCTTGTAGGAGAGGTGCTCCAGCCCTCGGATCATTTTGTGGCCCTCCTCTGGACCTGCTCCAAGAGTTCCATGTCCTTCTTTTGCTGAGGGCTCCAGAGCTGAGCCATGGCTTTCTTACTTTTCTCTCCTGCTTATGTAAATGGATAAAACAAGGAGCAGCAGAAAAAGATTCACAGGGACTGAACAATGAAAACCAGCCCATACTTGTCATCATGGTACAAGATGGGATAGTCCAGAAATACATATTTATTTATTTATTTATATTGAATGTCTTCTTAGTGAAATAATAAGAATGTTTTTCACTGTGAGTACATGTGTAAGAAAAGAAATGAAAAATTATTCCCATACTGGGCTGAAACTTCATTTTTCCTGCACTGACTCAGGAATTCTTCTAGTGCTCTGTCAGTAGTTTTGTAAGTTTTAATTTTCTGATATACAAAAACTGATGGAGTCCCTGAAGGTGGAAAAGGAATAGACACAGCTAATTTCATCTGTGTCTATGGTGAACTTTGGAAACATTTGCAGCACTCATCTTGTTTGTGCAAAATGTTTAAGTCCAGACTGAGCTATTACAGTTCACAGCCCAAGCTGAAATAGTTACTCCAAAGAAAATGAGCTTTTCCAGCCAGCTTCCACACTACATCTCCTCTGAGAAAAAACAATTTGAGGGTATACACACAATTATGTCTTCACTGTCTGTGGCAAGTTTTTCCACATCAACATACATTGAAACATTTTTTAATGAGGTTTTATAAGGGTGTTGTGATTTCTTCTCCATAGTAAATCACAGCTAAATTTCAAGTCCAATTTCAAGTATTTTTTTTTGTTTCATGACTTAAAGTTCCTTGTTTTCTCCAGCTATACCTTGTAGGTATAACGTGCTAGAAGTACAATGGACTTCCCTTCTCCCCACAGCACATGGATATAACAAAGTAAAAACTGCTCGTGCCCCTGCTCTTCAGTAGATATTCATGGTCCACTGCTAACTACTAAGAGCTGAATGCACTGATTCCATCAGCCTTGTTCACAAGCTGTCAAGAGCAAAGGTAGGTAATCCTGAAAATGTACATGAATGAGTGAAAAGCACATTTCTGAAGGAACAGAAACTAATTTCAGGCAGACTCAGGATATTTGAATGCCGGTCATCTGAACTTTTTATGAGTATTTCAAACTTGCTCATCCAAGTATGTGTGCACAACCCCTGAGAAGACTTTGGCCCACTGTCTATACAAAATACATGTGCAAGTCTTATAGGAAGTGAAGTTCTCATAAGAACTTTGCTTAGACCTTAGGACTGAGTTATGTTCTCTAGTGGCATAACAAACATTATCTCCTTTAATTTCTCCTGAGCAGAAGCGGCGGGAGCTTGGATCAAGTCAGATTAGATTTCCCTTTTCCCATTAACTTATGTAATTATCTCTGATCAAAATGTGTCTTTTCATTTTAACAAGGTGTTGCTCACCTATAATAAAAAAAGTAAAAATCACTTTGTAGTTATAATATCCCACTTGTAATCCTGCGAAAAAATGGAAGTTTATTTTCTGACTTTGGTTATGGAATAGTCAATTGGATACTTTGATTTATGGCAAATATGGTGACCAAGCAGAGCAATGCAATCCTTTGCCAAGTTTTTGGAACAGATGCATAACACCGAAAGTGAGCCTGAAGTGTATGTTTATTCCAAGCAATTTCTATGATGGCTTCAGCATTGATATTACCTATTTAAACCCAACTTGAAACAAACAAAAAAAACCCAAACCTTTTTTTTTTTTCTAATTCTGAACAGGAAAAAGATGCCACTTTGCAAGTCTCCCATTATCAGAGAGAATATTATTTGTTATTGTATAACTAATGTGAGTAGAATACATCATGACTAGTAGACCAGTAGAAAAGGACATTGGGTTAAAAAATCAACAAAAGAAACCTGAGATGACCGCAACCCACAAGAAAGTGCCTATGGAAGCTCTGCACGCTCCAAAATTTGAAGAACCACAAGACAAAGGTAATACAAGATTAAGGAGGTGAACTGTATGAGCTGGAAGGACAGAAGCCAGTGTGATAGGGGAAGAAAGATTGTGGAAGTGGCTTAGGTGACAACCTTCTAGTGTTGGGATAATAATAAAAACACAGAGGAGGACATGGAGTTCTACCTACATTTTTATTATCCAGAATATTTATAAAAACTTCATGTAAGTTAGCAAGAAAGTATCCTGATTTGCCACACAATTATTGTTTATTACTGTCTAAAGGATCAAAGTGACCAAGAAAGGAGTTCATGTTGGTTTTTTTGTGGTTTCTGTCAAGTAACGGTTCTAAACTACCACTGAAAAGAGATAACTGGTACATGTTTAAAGTAAGCTGCTCAGGCCATGAAGGCAAATGAGCTGAAATAGGATGGAAGTATAATGATGTCTACATTAGGCTGTGGAATATCACATCCATAGGTTGTGGATGTCATTTACGTCGACTTCAGTAAAACCTTTGACACCATCTCCCACGGCATTCTTCTAAGGAAGCTGGCAGCTCATGGCCTAGGCAGTTGTACTCTTTGCTGGGTAAAAAACTGATTGGGTGGCCAAGCCGAGAGAGTTGAGGTGAATGGAGTTAAATCCAGTTGGCAACCGGTCACACGCAGTGTTCCCCAGGGCTCTATTTTGGGGCCAGTCTCATTTAATATCTTTATCAATGATCTGGATGAGGGGATTGAGTGCGGCCTCAGTAAGTTTGCAGATGACACCAAAGTGGCTGGGAGTGTCGATCTGCTCAACGGTAGGAAGGCCTTGCAGAGGGATCTGGACAGGCTGGATCGATGGGCCAAGGCCAACTGTATGAGATTCAACAAGGCCAAGTGCTGGGTCCTGCACTTGGGTCACAACAACCCCATGCAACGCTACAGGCTTGGGGAAGAGTGGCTGGAAAGCTGCCTGGCCGAAAAGGACCTGGGGGTGTTGGTTGACAGCTGGCTGAACATGAGCCAGCAGTGTGCCCAGGTGGCCAAGAAGGCCAACAGCATCCTGGCTTGTATCAGGAATAGTGTGGCCAGCAGGAGCAGGGAGGTGATTGTCCCCCTGTACCTGGCACTGGTGAGGCTGCACCTCAAATACTGTGTCCAGTTTTGGGGTCCTCAGTACAAGAAAGACATTGAGGTGCTGGAGCATGTCCAGAGAAGGGAAATGAAGATGCTGAAGGGTCTGGAGCACAAGTCTTATGAGGAGTAGCTGAGGGAATTGGAAGGGTCTGGAGAACAAGTCTTATGAGGAGCAGCTGAGGGAACTGGGATTGTTTAGTTTGGAGAAGAAGAGGAGGCTGAGGGGAGACTTTATTGTTCTCTACAACTACCTGAAATGAGGTTGTAATAAGGTGTGTGTTGGTCTCTTCTCCCAAGTAACTAGCAATAGGATGAGAGGAAATGGGCTCAAGCTGCACCAGGGGAGGTTTAGATTGGATATTAGGAGAAATTTCTTTGCTGAAAGAGTGGACAAGCATTGGAACAGGCTGCCCAGAGAGGTGGTGGAGTCACCATCCCTGGAAGTGTTCAAAAAGCAAATAGATGTGGCACTTTGGGACATGGTTTAGTAGGCATGGTGGTGTTGGGTTGACAGTTGGACTAATGATCCTAGAGGTCCTTTCCAACTTTAATGTTTCCTAGTTTTTACTTTCATTAAAAAAATAATCCAGCCACCAAGCCAGGAAACATGAAATTAATTATTACTCTACCCTGAAATGGTTTAGTGGTGGACTTGGTAGTGTTAATGGTTGGCCTGGATGACGTTAAAGGTCTTTTCCAACCTAAACAATTCTATGATTCTATGATTGTATGATTAACAAGTAGTGTAGATCAACAGGACTGTATCTAGGGAGAAACAGATGACACTAAGGAGCTGACATTCGCACCATAAGCATTTAGAAAGATTATTACTTCAGTTGGTCTCTAGACTGATCCCATGGATCTGATGCCTGGGAGTGGTTAGTGAGCATTAGAGGTACCCCTGGAGTACATCTTCTATTTTTGATTCATCCAAAATACCCCATTTTGCATCCCAGAGACTGCTCTGAAATATGAATCAAAGCACATTTAGAGTGTTGGTCAGAAGATTTGCTTCAAAAACTGAGTTAGAACTGAACGAAAATGCTAATACAGGTGCACCAAATACATACATATCTCCTCTGAGAAACAGAGCAAAAATTAGTTTGTACTGAGATCTGTGCTGGTTTTGCTTGCAATCCGCAGTCACCTGCCATAGCAGAACTCCTATTGATACAGAACTTTGTGGTTTTTATCAGCGTACAGTATGGTTTTAAATTAGCAGCTGAGATCTTTATAACTTGGAGAAACTAACCTTTATACTGCAGGTTCAAAAAGTTGAAAAGATGATTAAGAGAAAAGAAAGGATGGCTGAAAAGCCTCAAAATTTTAAAATTCTAAGGTTTTATATAAATACACTCTTCTTATTTTATATGTGTCTGCGTCTTATTTTATGTGTCAAAGAGAGAATCTGCATGAGGAATTCAGGTATTTTAATTTCTTTTTTTTAATAGAGAAACACTGTTGAAATTATTCAAATTATATGATAATGTATATGCAAATTCCTCAAATTTTTAATAACAGGTAAATATTTAAAATGCAGAATGAATTTGATATTAGGCGCCAGTGTAAAACTTGGGTAACTCCATTCCATTCAGAGTCTCTAGACCCACAGAAGTTCAGGAAGAATATATTTTAGTCCATTTAAGTATATGTGCATTAATAGGATTCACTCTGTCTGGATGATTTCTGTATATGGTAATGCTGCGCACTTTTAGAAAACTTTGTGTTTCAAAATGTAAAAAAGTGTTTCTTCTCACATTTCTAACAGATAGAGGGTATGCCTCAAGTTGAATCATGTAAATGGAAAACTCTACGTTAGAGGAAATAAATGTTGGAGGATTGTTATACACACAAACATATGAAACATCTTTTTATAATTAAATCTAAAATGCTTACCTTAACTCTATCTGAGTAACTTAAGTTGTTAGATAGCAACTGAAAACTGTATAATCAAAGTACACAGTTGAAGAGTTTTTGGCATACTTTTTTCTGTTCTTCATCGTTTTCTGTCCGTGTCATAAACATTACAAGAAGAATTTAATACCATGTTCCCCTAAAGAAGTTATGAATTTGTGAGTTACTTTGCAAACATGGAGATAAAAAATGTGTAAAGACAAAATTACAGAAAGCAGAAGATTGAAAGCATTGTTTTTTCCCTGAAAGATTCTAGCAGGGATAAACTTCAATCTTTGACAGAACAGGAGTTTCGTAAAACAAAACAGTCATGTAAATACTAGCATGATATAATGCAATTATTGGCAATATTAAATTGTCCAGAAGAGTACCAACATTATGCAACCACCACTAGAAAAACTATATTAATAAGATACCAACCTACTCTAGGTTTTTCTTGGTTTCTACTATCCTACAAACTGCAGAACTTAAAAAATTTAAAAGAAGAGACAATGAATTTCCCAACTAACAGAAACGCACTATGCAAATACTTAGAACTCACATTAAGAAATGCTTTTGCATATATATACTGTCCTTGTAGCAGGTCAGTATAAAACCCTGAGAAGACCATTCTCTCCCTTTACCAGTCTTGCTGTTTCACACAAGTGGGTTCTCTCATTAGATATGCTCCCAGCTTCAGGCCTACCACAGAGCTGGTCCATTAACAAACAGTTTGTTGTTAAATATTTCATTGTTATGAGCTCATACTTAAACCTAAAGAGCAATCTGTGAAAGACTAGAATGTTAAAGATTTTATTGCCCATAAAGCAACATGAAAGTAACTTTTAGAAAGCTGCAGAAGAATTCTGGAAAAGGATGGCTTTCTTTGCATTTTATTGCTTCCTGGTGAATATTTTCTGTTTACTGTCTCCCTGCAGAAATGCACAGGATGACTGTAAGTCTGTTGTGCAAATAAATTGATTGGAAACTCTGAAGCTTGTTAGCCAACTGTCTCCATTCCTTTTGGGGTAGTGTCTCTACAAATGCGAGCATAGCAGCACTGAAAGGATCTGGTTTGTGAACCTCGACTCCACCTTGTATTATTTATTACTCAAGGTACGAAATTTTGCACAGGTAAAATAACCCACAATGGCCATTGTGGTAATGCACTTTTATCCAGGAATCAACACAGCTCTACAGATTGATATGTTGTCCAGGGAGCAGAAGCTAGAAAAGAGATCATGTAGTTTATTCATTCTACATTATTATTCAGCGTGGAGTGCTGGTTTCAAGCTGGTCTTTCTTAGAGGGAGTAGCTGCACTTCCATCACTTAAACACCTGCCCCTTTTGGCAAAACATGGGACATGGCCTACATACCTTTAGCAGGCTGAACTGAATATATGAATTGCTGCAGTTAATAATTTAGGGTGGTTTTATTCTGCCCTATATCTGATCGCTATTCAGCCTCTTTGAAACTGAAATCTCTTTTTACATTCAGCCATTTCAACTTTTTATGCTGGACTTGAAAAAAAAATCTATCAAACTACTAAATAATAGGTATTAATAGATATATTATCTGCCATAAGAAGGAAACCCCTCTCAGAGAGATACAGTGTTCCAAGAAAACAAAAACAAGGTTCTACCTTAATTTGCACTCCACACTGTAATTTTTGAGATTTTGTCTTTGGAGTTGGGTGTTTTCTGACCTTGCAAATACATGAGGTGGTCTAGATAAGATTCCTCTTTTTCACTTGAGTGCATACTGTAGAAGTGCATCCAAATAATTATATTTAAAATGGCAGTATAATTTCAGAAGAACTGAAGGTCTTGGCAGAATCAGAGAGTAGCAACTCAGTTGGGGCTTACATATACTTCAGAGTCACTGTGTTGTGGTTAAAATCACCAAGTAGTGATGCACGTAGTGCTTTCTCTCAGTGGCATGAAAATTGAATTTATTGTTGAGGCACATGCACTCAATTTTTTTTTTTCCCCAGGCCATTTACACATTAGATACAGAGCTGCAGTCACAGGAACATGATACGGTCTGCCCTTCTAGCAATTAGTGCACTCCATCAGCACTTACGTTTCTGAGATGTGGACACAGTAATAATAGTGCCTACTGATTTTCTGAACTGTGAGCCTAACTGAGGAAAATACTGAAAGGATATAAACAATAGTTGAAGAATGTTGGCAAGAGGTCCAAAAAGGAGACAGGGACAATGTCAGTACTTCAGGCAGAGGTCTATTGATGTCATCTAAGAAATACAGCAAAATGTAAACTGGTTGACAAAGCCGGTAAGTAAAATGGGAAATGAATGGGCCAAAGCTTACATAATATAAATTAGGCCTAATTGTTGAATGAAATAATGTGAAGATGGTTGTTCCTTTTTCCCTTTTCTTTTTTGAAAAAGTGAGCTCAGAGGTAATGTACAAAAGGATTATGTTTCATTTGAAATGTGATTCTTTTTGCCTGTCTCCTCTATCTCTGTAAGATTTTTGACTGATAGTGAGACCAATAGTTCTGTACAACATCAATAAGATGAGATTAAATTGTCTATCCAGCTCTGTCCAGTGTGAAATTATACCTCAGCTGTAAGCACTGCCAAAAAGAGCTATAAAAATGCCAAATCCTCGCCAGAAGCTTACTTAGACTAACGCAGGCCTATGCATTAACATGGACCAGTGCACAGACTTTCTCATCACTCACCAGTGTGCACCATAAACTCGTAAATTCCTTGTTTTGCTGATAGCTGCAGCTGTGGGGAATCTTTTTTGCTGATATATAGGATTTTAGAGGATTTTATTAGCTTGTTGAAATGAAACTGTATTTGCTATGAATAGCTTTGATATGAAACCAGGACCTGAAAGTAGGACTTCAGTGTCTTGCCAAATATATGTATTCTGATCAGACTGCTAGTGTGGTGGCCATATGCATGAAAAAGATAAGGAGGTTTAATGTGTAGGTAGGATGGTGCCAACACTGGAAAGATGGTAGTCCCCTTAAGAAGAGAGAAAAAAACCCTGTGCATCAAAATCCTACCTCTCACATTAAAAAGTCATGCGCCTGGCTTATAAATTGTTTGATTTGGGCAAGTCGAGAAATGAGTATTTTAATCACTGATGTGTGATATGAAAATGCTTATAGCTTGTTACGTTCTACTGTAGTTCTGTACAAGGTATGCTCACCAGCAAAGAATTCTAAAGTGTTTGTCTTCTATGGTCACCTTGATTCCTTAAAACAAACGTCCTTGTTGTAATGGAAAGGAGGGACTCTGACTGCCCAGGACATGCAATTTGCAGACTTGGGAAAACACTCAGCATCAGGATCCAGAGCAAAAACTGTTGTTACAGACTTGTTAGCTCAAAGTATACGCTTGACTGAATGTTTTCCTGTCTTCCACCTGGGAACTGTCAGAAAGGGCTGCAATTTTTCCCACTTTTATTTTCTGATGTCTTAAAATTTGTGTCAAAATCAGGAACATCCCTGCCATTTTCTTACAGATCACTTCAAATTTCAACAGGTCTAACCTTCTTCTTGATGAAGCAACTAACTCAAACTAAATGTAACAAGTCTGAAAAAATTTGTTTATGTGTGTCCTGAAAACCTACCCCGTTTTAATTTAATAATCTTTGATTAGTTTTTTCTTGATCTATATATTTCCAATTTTTGGCATGGATTCTCTAGTCTTGCAATCAAAGCCACAAAACATAGTTAACTTTGTTGTACATGACAAGTTCATGTTAATATTTTGGAACTTTTGGGCCCAATAGTTCCATTGAAATTGGAACACAATGTGTCCTCTCTAAAAAAAAAAAAAAAAAAAAAAAAAATCTAGAAGAAGAGAATCTGTGAATCTTACTGTAGAGCTCAAATTCTAACTTTCACATTTGATACTAAAATATACCTTAGAAAGCGCACTTTTCTAATTTATAGAAAAAAAATTAATACATTTATTTCAAGCTTATCTACTTCAGTGAAGGAACAGATATATTGATTTATTGACAACATTGAGTCCTGTACTGATATACCCCCAAACCGCCACTGCAAACCTCTGGGAGGTTGCCAATGACAGCCACATGTCTTTGATCATGGGGAGGGTGACTGAGTGGCAGTGTCACACCAGTCAGTATGTGTAAGTAGAGCTACCGAGCTATACTGTTAAAGACATTCTGTCCTGTTGGCATTTAACACCTGGTTATACCAGCAGAAAAGTTTATTATTCTGGATATATGTGCAAACACAGTGGAGTTTTTCTAAGTTATACAAAGGTGTCTTGACACATATAATTTGTTCTTACATGTGAATAAGAATAAGCCATAGGAAGGATGACAGCTTTTGGCCACTAACTGTAAGGGCTCATAGCTATATTAACCTGCCAGGAATTCCAGCCGCTGTTGTTTGTCATCTTTTTTGTCTTGTCACAGAGATTGACCAGTGAAAGCACTACAAGAATGTCTCAGTGCATAATTAATCTTCAAGGCTGAAGACCTTTGAGAGATCCAGACAGACAAGTGAGACCATGGTAGTCTCCCCAGGACCTCCTGTGTATGGCTGGGGTCTTCTTGGTGAGTAACAGAGAAAAGAGGCAGAATAATCATTCTTTTCTGTCCTGAGAACCAGAAAATACTTGTCCCAGAGTGACCCTAAGTGACAGTGTGGCATTACAGAGCTCAGAAACCTTGAGGGTCTATATGATTTCCATGCAGGGAAGCACAGAGAAAAGAAACTCCAGAGTGACATCCTAATGGGCTCTCCTGGTCTAGTTCTATACATTAAACAGTTCATACCTCTGAAAGATAAATTTGAGTTATTTACGGAACAATTTTATGATTTGCTTTCTTAATGATGCTGAATTATAATCTGGGATTCTTATAAACACATACAAATCTCATCCTCCTGTCCCCTCACCATGCTTTCACATCAATGGACTGTGTTGGTTAACACCTGCTAGAGTCCTTCTGCATGAGAGGAATCTTTTGAAAAATAATATAAAACCAGGAAAAAAAATAACAAAAGTCTATGGACTGAGAGCAGTCCTATTAAACTGGACCTATGTGACTTTACAATAAAAAGCAACAACAGTCTGGTGTGATAGGGCACCTATTTCATAATTTTAAACATACAGCTGAAAAGCTATTGTTCACAGGCTAGACGGATAAACAAAATAAAGGCAGAGGTCTAAATGTGAGCAGCTGTTAATTTAAATGCATAGGAATGACCATCACTGAAGAAAGACGTGAGAATATCACTGACAGAGAGCAGAAAGATTCTTTCTGATAGACTCAAGTGACTCTTTTGGCTGTCAGAAACCCACAGAAGAGTCTGGGCTGAAGTGTCTTGGCTTTTTCCTATAATTTAGAAAAGAGATTTAATGAAGGTCTAATATAGTTTTGTTTATTATTCATTAAAAACCAAAAAGTCCCATTGAAAGACCATATCTTAAGTGTACGATGTAAGTGAGTCTGTGAGGTCTAAAGAAAATCACTACAGATGTTGCTTTTGTAAAAGATCCACAAGGATAAGGGCCAAAAGCTGCCATATTAGTGTCTTGAAAGTAAAGTGATCACAGAGAAAAGGATCTCAGAAAGAAAAGTCCTGCACTTCTCCTACGTTTTCAGTGTAAAGAAATAAATAGAACAGAACAAAGTACAACAAAAACATGTTTTATTCTAAATAAATTATGGGAGAGGAGGATAAGATATGTCAAAACCAGTAGCATACTCTGTAATACTTGCAGACGTACTGCCAGGTAACCTTCCAGGAAAGCATTTTCAAAACATCAGAAATGTACTTCGCAAGAACTGAAGGGCTATGATAACATTCATGAAGATCAAGATATGGAGAATTCTGTGTTTTCAACTGATTATACCTAGATAACCCAGCCTGTAATTTCCCACTTGCAAAAGATTATGATAATAATAGATGGTTGGTCCTAAAATATCAGGACAAAACAAAAAAGAACTGGAGGTTGAGATAGAAAGGTAACAGTAAATAGTAAAGTAGAACACAGATAAATAAAGAAAGGCAAAGAACATTGCAAGAATAACGGATAAAAGGACAGTTCATTGCAAATAAACAGAAAAGTGATCAATCAACTGAATCTCTATCACATGTCTCAGAGTATATAAAATATGGAATGCAAAAAAAGAATGTAGATAAAGTAACTACTTGTTTCATTGATGAGTGATGAGAAACTGCAAAGACAAAGCCAAAAAATCTTACTGTCTCTGCAGACTACTAATGGATCAGAATCCTTATTATATAATCCTTTAGATTTCATAAAGTAACACAAATACAGAAAATAAGAATAATACAATCCTGCAATTGTCATATATAAAATTCTGCAATCCTACATAAGTAAAAGTGAAGAAACCAACAACAGAGTTGTGTCAATTATGAAAGAAGAATAGACAAAGGGATGTGATTGTATCCCAGACCTTTAAGTGTGAATGTATCCCAGACAAAAACAGACAGCTTGCAAAGTCTGCAGTTTACCAGCATCTTGGTATGTAGAAATCACCAGAGAAAACACAATGGTACTGACATTAGAAGTCTCCTCTGATGAGAAAAAGGAGGGCAAGCTGGGTTAGGAACATAGGACCTGCCATAGCAAATTAAATCAGTAATTCATTTGTCCTGTTATCTTGCCTTTGACAGGGAACAGCTATCAGTGCTTCAGAGAATAGAGAAACATATCAAAATGCATACAATTCTGGAATGACCATCTCATTGGTGAAGTTTTTTCTCTATCTCTGTTGATTAGAGGTTGGCTAGGCATCTAGAGATTTAATCTTATGACAGCATTCTAAGAAACACTTTTAAATATAACAGCAAATACTGAACTTTACTCACATCCATATTTTTACTTATAAGTGTGTACAAAAATGCCTGTCAAAATAAAAAAAGCTGCAGAGCTGTAAGGGAGAGATTGTACCCCAGGCATCAAAGTATTTTTTTATGCTTTTAAGGCTGGCTGAGGAGCTGTGGTAACGTTCCCTATTCTTCAGCCTGTTGATTTAAATGTGGAAGTTCTATCTTGGACCAGAAATATCCACAGTTTAATTAAAGTGATGTAAAATAAACAAATCCTCCTCTTTGACACTTGGCTGCTGAAGAACAAACAATTTCAGAAATGGAATTATAAAAACCACCCCAAACCCTTAAGTGAGTCTTAACAATTTGCTATGATGATTGCCAGACTTAAGAACACATTGACTTCTTGCACAGTTGTTCTGCCATTACCTCTCCAGTTTATTTGTTCTGGGCCTTAGGGGTTTTACACTTACTTAATTCCCCAAAAGTTTAAGCAGGTATTTTTAAGCTCTGGTGACTGCTTCCAAGCTGTCAGTCATTTGAAATTCACTTGCTTGCCCTTCCTAGTCCTCTTCCATCCTATACGTCAGACGGTTTTATATTTGCTAAGTTCTCAGCCAAACAAGACACGCTTTTCTTTTCAGTCCCATATGTCTTGACATCTCAACACAAAACAATTCAGAGAACCCAAGTGGGTGCTGAAGGAACTGCTGATGGCATCAGTATGCCTGGGTCAGCACAGTGGTGTCTTCGCCTAATCAGCTACCCTGAGATGAAGGGCTAAGTAGCACTTCAGTAAAGCAGTCTTATTTATTCCAGGACCTGTGTTGCATCTGGATATTGTCCTTGGGCTGAGGACCCATCCCCTTGGTGGTTCAGAAAAAATGGGGCCTCAAATACTCTGAAAGTGTAATAAGCATCAAACCAACATACTCTGACACAGAATATGATTATAAAGTGCAAACCCACTACTGTATATCCTCCTATTGGTCCTGACTTACTTAAATGTACACATTCATCCTGCAGCAGATCTCAGATAGTATGAGAGACACAAACACAAACATTATCCTCGTAGGTGCGAACATCAAGAAGCTAATGAATCCTAAGAAGAAAAATTATAACATAGCAAGGATTTTGTTTCTATGCTATCTGAATGATGGCTCAAGGTGCTTTTTGTTACCAAATGTAGGTGATTATTCTTTGGAAAGATCTTTGCATTTGCTCAGTAGAGAAGCCACAGTGGATTTAGGAGAATTTGCTAGAACAGAGCTTTTTATGGATGTTGGTGCTTGAGGATTTCTTAAAAATGTCTTCATGTTTTCACTAAAACAATAAGAGTTTGTGAGAATCATGCAAAGAAGAAAGAAAGGTCTGAACAGAAGGTTTTTTCTTTAAATCATGCAACAGACCATGGAAAAATATAAAGAGAAAACAGAAGATGCAGGAAAAAGACTATTCTAATGCTGTCTGTTTATTCCAGAATCCATCTGCTAATAGCAGATGCCAAATGAAGATTAAAAGACCCAAAGAAGTATACAGAGATATGCCTTCAGTACTCTCCTAAGCACATAATCATCAGTATAGAAATCTTCTGAACCAAAACATGTATTTAAATCACCAGGTTTAATAACAATTATTGTAGTTAAGAGTATGTATATTTTACCTATTCTATTTCTTGGCTTCTAACTCTCTTGTATATTTAGTGAAAACCTGTTTGCTCTGTTAGTTTTAAACTCACTATTAATTTTATTAGGTACCCTTGCTTTTATTAAGAACAGTGAGTACTTCTTTCTTTGCCTTCTGTAGACTGTTACGATTTTATAGATCTTTAACATACTCTCTTTTCCACCTTCTGTTTCCAGGCTGGAGAATTCCTTTTTACTTGTCTGAATTGCTTTATGATTTGTTTTAGATTTTCCATAATTTTAGTGGATGAAGAGTTATAAGACTAAGGAAAGCTCAGATACTTCATATATTGGTGCATTTTAAACATTACTAATGTAAATATTAAGATGCATGATTCATGGAATCTATGCATCATGGAAACTACATTAATGTAAAACAAAAAAAAAATCCACTAACGAATTCTACCCAGCAGAGGAAGCATAAATAACTCCTCTTACTTTTACTCACTTTTTGTCTCCCCTCCCTGAATACAGTACAGGGAAGCATGTAAAAGTGGAAGACTTGTCATGCAGGTAGATTTTTTGTTTATATTAAATTTTATACAGAAAGTCCCTTAGTGTAAATTTCTGATAGTTCAGATTCTTCCCTTTTTTCTATTAGTCATGGGTTACAACAAAAATATATATCACAGTTCAGAGTGCTCTCATATCCCAACAAACTGTGAAAGCTGTGCATTGAGCTTGGTTATTCTGGAGGAGAAACTTGTGAAACAAGACATTAGTTCACTTTTTCATTGGTAAACCCTGATGAGGAAGAATATATGTATATGTTAGGATATTTTACATCACCGCCAACCTTCCTTTCCCTTTTCCATTTCAGCATTTTTATTACAACCTTGTTGAATTGTCCCCCAAAATCTAGGAAAAAAATAAAGTCCCAATCCCTCTCTTCTCCCCCATCCACTTTTGACTCCCACCATACCTCTTCTCCCACTATCCCCACCTTCTCCTGCAAAATTGTTCAGTGGTACATCATTAGCCTAAACCCACCTGCTGGACAAAGCAATCGTAGAAGAAGCTGTCTGCTGTGAGAAGAAGATAGGCAGAAGATATTTCATCTCATAAGACCCAGCCATGGGAGAACAAATGATCATTCTGTCAAAATAAATTCCAGGAAATACGTATTTTACTTTCATATTCTGTTTTCAAGTTAGAAAACACATTAGAAAACCAAATATTATTTTTTTCAAAATGTCCTGGTTTCAGCTGGGATAGAGTTAATTTTCTTCCTAGTAGCAGGCATAGTGTTGTGGTTAGGATTTAGTAGGATAAGAATGTTGATAACACACTGATGGTTTAGTTGTTGCTAAGTACTGCTTATGCTAGTCAAGGACTTTTCAGCTTCCCATGCTCTGCCAGGTGCACAAGAAACTGGGAGGGGGCACAGCCAGAAGAGTTGATCCAAACTGACCAAAGGGCTATTCTATACCATATGACGTCATGCTCAGTATAGAAACTGGGGGGAGTTGGCCGGGGAGCAGCGATCGCTGCTCGGGAACTGTCTGGGTATTGGTCGGCAGGTGGTGAGCAATTGCATTGTGCATCACTTGCTTTGTATATTATTATTATTATTATTATTATTTTATTGTTACTATTATCATTACTATTTTACTTTATTTCAATTCTTAAACTGTTCTTATCTCAACCCAGGAGTGTTTCTCAGTCTTACTCCTCCGATTCTCTCCCCCATCCCATCGGGGTAGGGGGAGTGAGCGAGCGGCTGTGAGGTGCTTAGTCGCTGGCTGGGGCTAAACCACGACACAAAAGCAGAATATTTTAGAAACACATTCCAAGAATGTATTAGCTTTCTTCTCTCATTCTCTTTTCCTGAAGGAAGCTGAAAAAAGAATGGAAGGAGTTAAAAAAAGGAAGAATATAATTAATGACGTTTTGCCAGACAAATAAGAAGTTTTTCAGGGAAGTAATATTTTGGGTTTATGAATCTCCTCAGAGAATTGGAAAATATTTGCAAAACATTTAGATTTTGTTGAGATTATTTTCAGTGTTTTTAATTTTGTTGAGACATTACTTTTCAATGTTTTTAATTTTGTCAGACAAACATTTTGCCCCATGCCAACAAGCTAACTAATTAGTCAGCTAAACTTTTATTGAATTTCTCCACCTCAGTTTTCAACATTTACCTCTGCAGAGAAATAGCAGTGACACAAGTAAGTGAACTTATCAGTATTACTGATGTCTAGTTGCCCAGAGAAGTTGTGGATGTCCCATCCATCGAAATGTTCAAGGTCAGGTGGATGTGGCTTTGAGCAACCTGATCTAGTGAAAGATGTCCCTGCCCATGGCAGGAGGATTGGACTACATGATCTTTAAAGGTCCACTCCAACCCCAATCATTCTATGATTCTGTGATTCTTCCAGCTTCCACTGCAGCTGCACTACCAGTCCCTAGAGTGCTCGTGTCTATATAAATATTTTTTTTATGTCTTCACTGACAACCTCTCAGTTGTGGCCTTCTGTGAATGGAGCATATATTGAGTATATATATTTTCTATTATAATTTTGTTTTCTTATTATCCATTTTATTAGTATGTTTTTGTCTTATGTTCTTGCTGGAATATTTTCAGACATTTTTTAATGATTTGATTTGCTACTCCTTTATCCTCTTTCTTTCTTTTCCTAGCTCTACTGAGTGAAACTTAACCTTAGTATCAGTCTTATTCAAATCAGGCTTTCAAACACATCCTAGCTTCATAAAACAAGAATTAATGGGAATGAGTATTGTTCTGGGAACAAGCAAACAGACAAGAACTTGAATTAGAATTTAGATTGGGGACAGACTATGACTAGGAAGGGGAAAAAAATGCATAATAATATCTGTGGGGAAAAAAAATGCTGCAGGAGCTTGTTATATTTTGCCCATGGTCCTCCAGCTGGGCTTTTGAGCACATGGAGATTGGTGGCCAGTAACTTCAGAAGAAGCTGAAGCACCCACCAAGAAGGAACTTGGGAAGATATCAGGAGGCACTGTATGAATGGGGAGAGCAAAGCTAACTGGAATAACTGTGCAGGGAGCTACAGATGTGATTAAAGTCCTACTGTTCACAGCACAATTCCATTTTAACAATATCTGAGGTCATAGTAATACTAGAACTTCTGTAGGTTTTCAGATGTATTAGAAATGCCATTGAAGAATCCAAGCACCAAATAAGTGAAGAATATTTAATATATTTTTTATTTTGCTCAAATCTGCCAATGGAAGGATCAATATCCTTGTTAGTGATCACACTGCAAAGGCTTTGAAGAATATGCAGAAAAATGAATTTCAATGTGTGTACCTTGTAATGAACAACAGTGTGTCAATGCTAACATCTCATCAGAAGTGAGAATGATGGGTATGTGAAGTTTTGAAATGCAGACATGGAAGCGGAAAAACATCTCCCAGAGATAGTGAACTCATCTAACAGAGTTAGAAGTTGAGCATCTTTTTCGTGTAAAAGCTTTTGAAAATGTATCTGTCATCTCAGGGTTTATGGAAAAAATGGGTTTCAGTCTCACATTTTCAGGCAAAGAAGGACCTACACCAATGACAAGAGACAGAAGTTAGCTCAATCTCTTCATGTATGGAGTGAGAACATGGCGTTTACTAAGGCCTAAAAGATTTCCTTAGCTTACAAGTGGATAGGCTCTGTGATATTTTTCTCTGCATAAGCTTTTATACAAATGTCAAGGTTCTTCTTACTTTTTCCAGCTTGGAAAGTTTCAGAACTGTTCTTGGTGTTATACAGAAAGAGTATGAACTACTGTTAAATAGTGGGCAAAGCCACATTACTTGATTCTTTTAAGTCTGATGGATAGACTTTCTCTTTCAAGAACAAGGTGATACCTACAGTGGCAACTTGTCATCCATTTAAGTGTTTCTATGATTCTACTCTTTTTCTTTTTATGGAGAGCTTGTTTACAGATATGTCAGAATTAAATCTCATTAATGATTCTGTTAAGATGGAATAAAAAATTACACGAAACTCATGACCTAGTTTTCATTCTATTCAGACTGCTTACACTGTTCTCATCATAACTGGGGTTTATAAGCCTTGTGTACTCCTTCACAAATCTCTTCTTATTGATGCAGAAGAGTCTAAGAGTTCATATTCAACAGTATAGCCAACGAGCATATCAACCTCTGAACTTCTTGCAAATGTTTAATTTAAAACTTCAGTGTTTAAGAAAGAGGAACCTGTTGGAGGAAATTAGCCATTACTTAGGAAAATCTGAGGGACCATTGCATTTGTCAAAATATGTAAAAGCTTCTAAGCTTCTCACTAATTGTAGATTTTTGGCTTGCCTGTTAATTATGTTTGTGTGCTTTTTTCAGCAAGGGAAAAATAGCTTGGCTGTAGAGGAAAACTGACTACTCAAAGTAGAGTTCAATGCATAAGTAAAAAAAGTTGAAAAGTGTGGTTAAATGATTTGTTTCTACTGGCTACGGTCAGTAACAGCCACTACTTTTAATGGTACTAAATGCAACAATGTTAGAAGTGCAATTTTCAAGTTGAAGATAATGCCTAAACATCTTTCAAAATTTAGATGGCCTTGTAGCCTCTTAGGCTTGCTGACAAACACAACCACTCCAGGGACAGTGGAAAGTCTTATGTCAGGGGGCAGCAAGCATGACTTTCGTGGTTTAGCCCCTGTTGGCAGCCAAACACCACACAGCTGCTTGCTCACCCTCCCCCCCAAGGTGGGATGGGGGAGAGAACTGGAAGGGCAAAAATAAGAAAACTCCTGGGTTGAGATAAGAACAGTTTAATAGTTGAAATATAATAATAACAATAACAACAATAATAATGATAATAATAATAATAATAATAATAATAGTAGTAGTAGTAGTAGTAGTAGTAGTAGTAGTAGTAGTAGTAGTAGTAGTAGTAATGAAAAGGAGAACAACGAGAGAGAGAAAAAAAACCCAGGGAAAAAAACCCAAGTGATGCAATCGCTCACCACCCATCGACTGATGCCCCGACAGTTCCTGAGCAGCGATCACTGCTCCCCGGCCACCTCCCCACAGTTTCTATACTGAGCATGACGTCATATGGTATGGAATAGCCCTTTGGTCAGTTTGGATCAACTCTTCTGGCTGTGCCCCCTCCCAGTTTCTTGTGCACCTGGCAGAGCATGGGAAGCTGAAAAGTCCTTGACTAGCATAAGCAGTACTTAGCAACAACTAAATCATCAGTGTGTTATCAACATTCTTCTCCTACTAAATCCAAAACACAGCACTATGCCTGCTACTAGGAAGAAAATTAACTCTATCCCAGCTGAAACCAGGACAATGACTTAAACCTGTAATTGAAGTTTTACATCATTAGAGAAACATACAAAAATTCCAAAGCCATTTCAGTAAAATGTTACATGTCACTAACTTCACAGTTGTCTAAGCTATCTCACTAGGATGTAGATGGAAGTAACCTTCTAGCTATGGCTGTTCCAATCAAAAATGTTCTCTGTACTAGAAAGATGCTTGCCATTTTTTGTGTACATGCCCAGCAGAGTAGTTTGTGAGACTCCTCCTGAGCTACGTCAAGCTATTTGTCAATATATGTCAACTGATTTAGATTAGATTAAATAGTTCAAACATTTGGATTAAGTTGCTGGATTTTGCTTGAGGTGAATAAAGGAAGATCCACAGAAACAGCCCTTCCAGCAGATCAAATCTAGATTCTATGCATTGGTGAAGAACTGGTGGCTGTGACCTTTTCTGAAATCACAGCTGGACCCTGTGTAAACTCCTTAATGTTACCTCCATTTATAAATACTACACTTGAGATTTTTTTTTTGTATTTGTGTTAAGTTTTTAGAAATAAAATACATGCATTTAGGGGAAAAAAAAAAAAAAGACTATATGGTACCCGTTACATTAGACTAGCTGAAATTAGGTTGTTCTAAATGAATGGCTAAATGGTAGCAGGGAGACAGCTCATCTTCCTTTTAAGAAAAATCATTCTGTATTTATTTTCCACTGTGTGTACTACCTTCTTTCCTCCTTTACTAAGCAATTGCAGTTAATTCTTTCTCTCTTTTTTCCAGGGAAATCCACATGCTTCACCCAGCTTTGAACCAAAAACTCATTGCACTGAAGATGCTGTCTTCTGTTTGGAGACTGGGTTTTAAGAGTGTCCTAAGAGTGTTCATGGGAGGAGAAAACAAAATGGACATCAGGGGATGGAGAAAGAGTCCCACATCCTTGACAGCCTCTGTCTCCCTTGCTGTTGGTACTTCTCTTTGCCCTCAGGGGGCTTTTGAGCCTCTGTTGGGAGCCTTTCCCTTCTGCCTTGCACACTTGAAGGAACTTCTGATAATCCACCTAGTTCTTTTGAGGCTAATAACATTTTGCTAAGTCAGCATCTGGAAAACCCTCATGACAGAGACCTTATTTAGTGATGAGCAATTGTACATATAATACTTGCAAAGCATTAGGGCAGGCGAGAAAAGTTAGCACAAGTTAATTTGTTAGCACAATAGTTAATAGTGACACCATGTACCTATTGCACTCAACTGTAATATGTATTATATGAAGATGATAATAATATATGGATCTCAGTAAAACCTAATCAGGCCCCAGATATGGTGATATTTCTCCCTAGATTTCACAATGTATAAGGCAATAGCACCTCCCAGTTAACAGATACTACCAAAGAAAGTTGTGTAATATATAACCATACTCAGTTTGGATAAATTTTATGAGAAGCTGAAACTGTAAAATCAGCATAGAGAGCTAAACATTTCAGTAAAAGTCTCTGGATGGGTCAACAAGTATACATTGTAAACCTGTTTTCAGCTATTAACTTCAGCTCATCGACAATTTCCTGCTGTTTATATGAATGCCAAATCTTGCTCCATAACTGTTATGAAAGCAATTTTTGCTATTGTTATCAGCACTTCAACATAGTTACATTAATGTCCCTGTGCAGGAGATACTAGCGCAATATGTGAAACGTACCTATTTTTTTGTTGGTGGTGCTTTGTGTTGAAAACATGGGAAAAATAATTGCACCACTGAAATTGGTGATATACAGTTATATACTTTTAATTAAAAGCAAAAAAGAAGACAGACACTGGGTAATAGGATATTATTTTCTCCCCTTTTAATGGGATTTAAAATGAAAATTTAAATGAAAATTTAAAAATTTAAAACTGAAGCATAATGTCACTTAATAGGAATAATCTGTCTTTATATTAAGAAGTATATTGGAAAAAATGCAGTGCCATTTTCAGATATTTTTTATTTTATAATATTGCAACAAATTACTAGACTAGAACTATAACAGTGATTTTACAGGAATTACAAAAATGGAAAAAATGTAGGTTCCCCATTTGAACCAGACATATTTACACATTCGTTCAAGATTCAGTGAGTTTACAGGTGAAGTCTACTACCTTTGACATCTCCTTTGAATATAGGATTGTATCTGCTTTCTGGACTTTTGTTTGTTTAATGCTTATTTCAAGAGTATGGCCAAACATGCTGCTGAGCACCCTCACTAACACCAGAACTCATTCCCAACAATGCTGGCAGAGATGGCAAGGAAATGTCGTGTGTGAAGGGTGACTTTTGCAATTTGCTATTTGCACCTGAAAGGCATATAAACACACACGACTTAGAAAAAGTGGTCTGAGTTGGATGACCTTACCCTTAATTCAGCATAATTCTTGAGCTTCGAGAAGCATTGAGAGCTTTAACTTGATAATCAGGTTTGGCATATTGACAACTAATACCTCTTTTTCCTTTGCTTGACTGACACCCCCTGCCCTCATACCAGGCTGTCGTTAACCCATTTCTTCATCATCTGTATTCCATAGTATGGATGCAAAAGCAGGGAAAAAACTGAAATATGGGACTACATGTAGAAAAGTTTGAGAACCAGCACATCTTAGATTACACAGGTTATTTATAAACTCTCTTATCAGTACAATTAATAATTCTTCTCTGGAGCACATGAGTGTCTGAAACAATGGTAGGATGAAAATTTTTTAGGATAGCTGCCAGTACCTGCCTTTTTGTAAGAACTGGCAAGCCATGGGTGTGCTGTGGAAGTTATGTGCTTACGACTTTGGACAGGGATATGGAGTTTTACAGTGTAAATTAGTCTGTTGAGTTCAGACAAAGAGACACTGTCCATGTGTGCAGAGGAGGCTCTCCTTTAGTAGTGCTGTGTGAAGACAAGCATATGCCAAGAGAGGTCCAGAAAAAAAGTATTAATTTACATAAACATGGAGAAAAAGAAAAGCAGCACATGAAAATATTTAATTAAAGAAGAGGTGCATTTTTACATTTTTTGGTTCAGCTTCTGTAATTGAAAAATACTGGAAAAAAAAATCTTTCTTTTCTTTTTTGATATTTAATGAGCTCTGCTCACAAGCAGAAACATTTAAATATAATGCAATATTTCTCAGTTTCAGAATACTGGAAACTCTACTTACATAACCATGAACATTTGTCACACGAGAAAGAGCAGTTTGACACAGAGAAGAAAAGAGCACTCCTCTGAGCTCTCCATAGCAAATTTGAAAGCTGAGAAACCTGGATAGCTTAGATAAGATTTAAACAGGCATCAAAACATGAAGTTCCTCCTTTGAACTGAACCCTGCTACCTGAGTTTCAGAAGTGCTTACGACATCTGCAAGACTCTGTAGTGAAAAACTGAATGACAAGGAAGAAGAGGTACAGCTGAAATGCTGTTTTTTAAGCAAGGGAGAGCTGCAAAGTACAGTTCCTGAGAGCAACAACAACAAAAACCCCACAGTTTTTGTTCGTGTTATAAATAAAACCTAGAAATGTTCTATACCTTCCTTTCAGGGAGTTGTCACAAGATTAACTCCTCCCACTGACATCAGCTGAAAAGTCACTTAGTTGCTTTATCTTTTTGGTAAACTTTGCATTTTGGTTGAGCCAGAATGAGCATTATATCAAGCAGACTTACCTGTTCATTTAAAAACAGAGAGTGTAGGCACATTCCTAAGATCACCATTGTTTTTCAAGTTGTCTTGATTTACTAAAACCAAACTCTAGATGAATATCAGGCAGAAGTACCCACCATTAAAGCTCAGAACTAGAACTATGAATTCCATAGTGTATAAAGTGAATTACATTATTTTTTCCATTTTGGTTGGAATAATTTCTCTCAGGAAGACTGTGTATGTTGTGTCAAACTTCTTATCTTGAAAAAACACACCAAAAATCTATTGGAAAAGAACTTATGTAAACATTCTGCTTTGACAATTTTAAAAATTAAATGTCTCCCGTTCTACTGTGGAAGGACTTTTAAAACATGAAAGTCTTTAAAAATTCACAATCAAAGTGAAACACTCAATGATTGAAACAAGGTGTTTTGAATTACTGTAACATTGTTTCCTTTACATATTTCACTTCATGAAAATGTGAGATTTTTCTTTTTATCTTGTACTAAAGATGTGAGAAGTACAAAACAGGAGATGGACAAATAATGGAAATCTTGAAAATTATAACAAGGTGGAAAATCAGATTTCTGTTCAGCTCTACAGAAAGAATTAAATTACTATGAAAATCATGTGTGATGATAAAAGGATGATACACTGTTTCAGTGCACCTAACGAATTGTTTGCCATCCAGAAGTTCAACCTAGTGCATTAAATAATGCAGATATCCAGGCTCTGTAGTATGCTTTTCTGCTCATTGGATATATGAACAGATGGATCTATAGCTCATGGAACATGCCTTGAAAAGCTAGAGGACAGTGACATTTTTGTGTCATGAGAGGAGCTGAATAAGGCAAAACAGCATTCATAGAATCACAGAATCACAGAACCAATCACAGAATGGTTGAGGTTGGAAGGGACCTTTGGAAGTCATCTGGTCCAATGCCCCTGCTCAATCAGGGCCGCCTAGAGACAGCTGCCCAGGACTGTGTCTAGACTTTTTTTAATACCTCCAAGGATGGTGACTCCACAACCTCCCTGGGAAAACTGTGCCAGTGCTCAGTCATCCTCACAGCCAAAAAGTGTTTCCTGATGTTCAGATGGATCCTTCTGTGCTTCATTTTGTGCCCATTGCCTCTGGTCCTGCCACTGGGCACCACTGGAAAGAGCCTGGCTCCACTCTTTCCACCCTCCCTTCAGGTATTTATATGCATTACTAAGATATGCCCCGTTCTCTTCTCCAGGCTGAACAGGCCCAGCTGTCTCAGCCTGTCCTCATAGGAGACATTCTCCAGTCCTTTAATCGTCTTCATGGCCCTTTGTTGGACTCCCTCCAGCTGGACTCCCTCCATGACTCTCTTGTACTGGGGAGCCCAGACCTGGACACAGTACTCCAGGTGTGGCCTCACCCGTGCTGAGGGCAAGGATCACCTCCCTCAGCCTACTGTCAATACTTTGCCTAATGCAGCCCAGGATACAATTAGCCTTCTTTTCTGCAGGGGCACTTTGCTGGCTCTTGTTCAACTTGATGCCCACCAGGATCCCCAGGTTCTTTCCTGCCAAGTTGCTTTGCAACTGTGTTGCCCCTAGCATATGCTGGTGCCTGGGGTTGTTCTTCCCCATGTGCATTCAGAGCTGTAGAAAACTTAGTAAGTCGATGACTTTGCAATATTTGACATGAAAGAAAGGGGATTTCATAATGGTTTTATTCTTTCATTCTCAGAAGGGGCACCATTATTTTCTGTTAAATTTTGACTTAACCCTGGGATGTATATCAGGCTCAAGAAGCTGTAATTCTTTTACTTACCAGTCAGTCAGTGTGACAAGAAAAATTTTCACTCCTGTTCAGAGCTATTCCTTCCTCTTGGGTTGATGATGACACTTACATCCATGCTGAATATTGTGTTATTCTGCACTGCTTCCAATGAGGCTGCAGATGGAGACACTCGGCTGGACTGCCATGTATGTTATTATGACACCTGCTGGCATGGGGACTAGCCAAGGTGATCCAGGGCTAACCCTAGTTTTCTAGCATGTAAGCACAGACTGAAATTAAGTTTGATTTACAAACAAGTGATTTACTAGCAACATGTGAGAGTTCTGGCAAACTTGGGAATTAAACCAGATTGCTAAGGTAACCACTTTTTTCCTCAGTTTTATTGTTGCTTTACTACTGCAGTTGGAAGTGTTGTTATGTCCTTATGCTCATCTTCCTCCGTAAACTTTAGAGTTCATTTTGTAGTATTTTTCTTTCCTTGCATTGTTATTTTTATGTTAAGAAAAAGAAATCACAACATATTTTAAACAATCTAAAAATCCATTTTCTTGACTCTGAACAAAGGTAAATGTGGATGAAAAACCTTTGTAACATTTCTTCTTTCCAAAAAAATTTTGTTTACAAGTGGGTTTTTACTGCTGTTTTATTTTTCAAAAGCAGATATTGTAACTACTTAACTGTGAGACAAATTTTCTTCCTCTTTACTGCTTTGAGGAGCTGAAACAGAAAGAAAGAAAGGAGTTCTCATGCTGTGTGGAGAAATTAAATTCATATTGGAGGAAGGGCTATGCACAGCTCAAAATGTTATGCTACAGAGTAAGATGTGTACGGGATAGGCAACAGTCACAGTAAAAATCACACAGTCATAAAAATAATAAATTGATGACTGCCAGAACAAAGCTCTACTACACGCTTCACACTTCTGATTAATGAAAACTTTTGAAATCTGAATAGGACCATCAAAAAGTACTTGGCACATCAGTGTGTTTTGATACAAAACACCATCAAAGAGCATTTTATATCATCTCAGGTTATTAATTGTCAGGGCATGATTTTAACACACACACACACCCCACACACCCCCCCCCCCAATATTAGCTGTAAGTATAGCCTATGTTTAAACCATTTAGATCTAGGGAGCAAGAAAATAAATGTTTGAGGGTCATTTCCCTGAATCAAATTTCTTTGTGTTTTTCCATTATGGTAGTATAATTATTTGCACTTTCTACAAAATGGGTGTAAAATGCTGTCACATCTGAATCCTCCACCTCACTCCCCCCCAGCCCTCCCCGCCATGGCTCAGCATTCTTCTTCTCTGATTTTGTGTTTGCATGTGAAATTCTTCTAGCACCCTTCCTGACAGAGCTGTGTTCCTCATTTTTTTCCCTGTGATCCAGTCTGTGGAGAGTTGTGGGGAAACAAAGATCACCTACTGACAGCATGGATTAAGAAAAAGATTGAAAGGATTGCTAAGGACAGGCGTGAATTGGACACACAATGCAAGGACGTGGAAGAATCAGGCTCAGGTATCAAAACGGAAATGGAATGCAATGTTTTGCCCCAAATACAGTAACGAAACCAAAGTAGCACGTCCCTGCCTAAGTGGTTTTATACATTGAAAAAACAGGGTTGAAAACAGGGGCATTCACCTTCTTAGTTCTCCATTAGTTCCTCAGATATTCATTGCCACCTCTCATAGTTGCAAACTTGCAGGCAGTCCTTTTGTCTATCAGCTTTGCATGTCACATTATAACTTGACTCAAGACAATATTGACAGCTGCCACAGAATGAGATTAGGAAAAATCATTAGGATGTGAAGAAAAGAAAATGTGAACATATAATCAGGATGAAACTGTCCTCTTCTTAAAGTGCAAAACCCAGAGTGAAAGCAGAAACTTTGGGCTAGCGTATGTGATCTTAGAATTGACTATACTCACGTCTGGTGAAAACAATGTGCTCTTCTCAGCACAAAATGCCAGTGCTTGTCTATAGTTCAGGTATACAAACAATCCATATATCGTTGCCACTGCCAAGGACGAGAGACAGACATCTAAATACCTATTTCTCCAACCCCTTGGAAGCTTGTTACAAGGATCTACAGAGAGAGGGAATGTTGTAGATAAGTTTGGAAGCAGAAGGACAGTGGATGAGTGGATGTTCAGTCTCTGCTATTCTATGCCTGGGGTTCATTCTCTAGAAGAGCTGGGACTACTTGTACTTGATTATTTGAGGCCAGGGAATGGGTGATAAATGGAGGCTGTTTTCTTGCTGTGTTAATAATTCACCTTTTGTAGAAGGTATAGACAGTCATAAAAAATGAATATAGGAAATTTGTGAGTTATTCTATTGCTTGCAGAAAAAGTTAAAGGTTTACACCAAGCTTTTTTTTTTTTTTGCTTACCTGTTGGCAAAACTCCTTCCTGAAACCAGTGGTTCTCTGTGGGTCCCTGTGGGTTTCTTGGGAATCTGTGTCAGCAGCCATTGATTATGGTGTTTTTCATCACACTGTTAGCTGTCACAGGAACAAGTGGTGAGACAGAACTTGCCAGGCCACTGGGACTCCTTCCTCTGCTGACACTGTTCAACATAGCCTTCATTGTGAAAATATTTCCTTCCCTCCTCTGGTGACTCTGGTTGGGAGGATCTGCAGGGATATTTGCAGAGTGGTCAGGCACAGGGCAGGGTGCAGCCACAGCCACAGCACCACTGCTGTGTATCTCTGGCAGGGGCCAGTGCGAGACCCTCAGCTTGCAAGCAGCTCTGCAGGGAAGAAGGGGCAGGTCCTGTTCATGGCTTTCTTTAGAGCAGCTCTTGTCAGCATAGCAGCCATCCTTGGGCTCAGTCAGGTAGACTAGAAGGCCAAGGGTGCTGGGCGCTGTGACACATACTTACAGCCTAAATTTATTCATACACAGTTACACTTGTGGGTTCTCAAGTTAGCACTGTTTTTCAGCTTACTCAGCCCTTCTTTTTTTCCTGGTGTTTAGCTACCCCATCAGCTATATTTGTAATAATATTCCCAGTTGCCTTATTTTTACTAGACTGCACAGTACAGATTTTTTCATTCTCCTTTCATACAAAAGGCTGTCCATTTCTTGAATTTTCCTAGCAGCTGCTCTGTGTAGGTGTTACAGTATGAGGTCATTTTTTGGTGTGGGTGACTAAAGTTGAACACAGTACTCCATCCTCAATATTGTCCTCATTACACTGGAAATACATCCCTGAATTTTAGCGTTTGAAGTAAATAGCCATCTTTGCTGACTGGAGATCACACTAAACAGTCCAGTATAGCTCAGACTCAAATTCTAAATATGTTTATAGAATAGAAGAAGAAAATCAGCTGTCACTGAATAATGTGGAAGGTTTGTCAACTTGCTGTTCTTGTAAGATGTTTATATACTTTAATTTTACAGATAGAAACAATCGGTGAGAAAGATTTTTGTAATTTGTGGTAGGTAAGCAAGTTTCACCTGTTTTCCCTTCAACCACCTCAGAGATGCAGGTGTGTAAGCTTTGATTGACACAGTATTGCATTTGCTGCACTATGTTCAGCTTTAGTTGTTCTGATGGGACCATCTGGAAATTGGCTGAGAAGGAACTTCCCATAATGACGTGTTACTTGAATGTCCAGTGGGATAAACAAGAAGATTCAACCCATATTCTATGTAAGCTGTCATTTTCTCTATTATTCAAATGAGCCCAGTGAATTAATTAAATCAATTTTTTTCTCCAAAGCATTAGGGATGCTTTTCACATTGCCCGTTTTCTTTAGGCTTATAATTACTATTTTCAATATCTGTATCCCAAGAATTTTCTAATAAAGTACAAACATCAATGTAGTAGTGCATAGCAACGTGTGCTATGGGCACCACCATTCTTGTATGACTGCTATGATATATATACAAAATAGCAATTTGCAAAAAAGCACAGCAAACCAAACAAACTTTTCATTATAAGTATGATACTGAAAGGAGAAAATAGCGAACTAAAACATCAGCACAAGTTAACATGTTGATATAGAGAGAAACCAAGAATTCAGATCAAGGCTCAAGCGTGTTTCAAAGGGAGAAGTAAGCAAAACTGAGTATAAAGGAAAGTCAGAAATGTCTTGTACTACTTCATCTCTGGGAGCAACACAGAGATGGAAAAAAAAAGAAAAACAAAAGAGCTGGAGCAGGTTTGAAATAGGAAGAAAGATTAAACTAGACAGAAGCAAGTGTGGAGGTGTTACAGTAGAATGGAAGAAAATGATGACACTCTATCAAAGGAAAATGGAACTACATTCTAAAGTAAGTTTTCCTTCAGAATGAAAGAGGTGACTGCTACTCTGTGCAGATAATTTACATTTCAGTTACTCCAAACCAGTAGAGAAGTTTTATCTGAGCAAAATTAGAGTTTTTTTGTTCATTATGGAAGTTCAGGGTCTCTCTTTTTTCATCTGTACCAGGCTAAGTCCTCTCAGTGGTGTGCAGTCATGTGCTATGCTCCTGGAAAAGAATGCATGTATTACTGTTTTGTGGTTGTTCTGCTAAACAATATTGAGAAAAAGAGAGGAGAATGGATTGAAGAATAGTCTTAAAATTATTTCATAGGTGCAGTGTTTCTCTTTCATCCTGTTTGTACCATTTTCATCACTGAGCTGCAAACTACTCTTTGGGCTACTCCAGGACAACAATGGTTACACTTGCAGAGCTAAGGGAGATTTCTTTTCCCTCTTTTATATCTTTCTTGGCTATTTGTAGTATATTTTTCTGCAGACACTTCTGAAGATTTGGTCAGTTCTGGAAAGTAAAATAGGAATAGGTGAAGGAAGTATTACATATACATTTTAAATAAGTGTTCAAGAGGAGTTCTTTTACATAACATATGTTTCTGCCGCCAATCTCCAACACTGAGCACTGCCAACCTATGCATTTATTTGATGTATAGAATAGTTAGAGAAGGATGTCTTCATAAAGTTGAGACTTACTCCTGTTCTTGAGAAATAAAATGTACCACAAGGACCACTTACATATTAGACAACTAGCTTTTAGTAAGACAGGGACTTTGGAGGAATTTGTTCATCATGACTACTGCAGGAACATGCTGCTTGTCACCACAGCAAGCAACATGAAGAAGGAATAAGCTTCCTCCAAATACCGTGCCTCTTAAAAAAGTTGGCTCTGTGCATGAGGGTGACATTCCCTCACTTTTTCCTTACCTTTCTTCTGATGTCATTATTGCAATAGTGAAGGATATTTATGAGAAAGGAATGTTAGTTTCCAGATCTTCCCCTGGACAGAAGTATGGAGGCAGGATAACAATCTGAAAATGGTGAGATGGAAGGGATCAATTTGGGAGACAAAAATTTCAAAATCATTGAATTTGATGGAGAGTGTGAAGAAAGAGAAGTGTATTGCAGTGATCCATATTTTTTTAATGTATATCATCAGGTTTTCATGGTATTTTGTTTTATTCTCTGTCATTTCATTTTCTTTCAGCTAGTCGCTCATAAGACTGAGATGTGTAATTATCTTTAAATACTGAGTCCTCAGTATTTAATAGGCAACTACCTATTTAATAAGCAACTACCAGTAGACATAGATTGAAGTCTGTTGATATCTCAAATGCCCTGAATATGTATATACCTACAAGTCTAATTCTAAGTATATAGAGTTCTTAATCCTTGGCAGCACAGAGGAGCTAGGTACTGAATTAATACTTTTGTGCTATGGCTAAAATAATGGTGTATCAGTGCTCCAGGTTTAGACATTCCTGAAACACAAGGCTTGGAATGACCATTATGGCTGTCAGACTTTCTCTATACCTTTGATCACGTTTTATGCAGTATTTTCTAATTCTGAATAAACACCTTTTAGTTGAAGTAGAAGTTGAAGAGAGTTTGCTTGAAGTTAAAAGAAAATCTACCATGTCTGTCCTAAAGGTTCTTCACTCCACTGACAAACATTTCCTTTTTGTTTCTAGTTTTAGACACCATGTCTGATTTAGATGAATTACTTAGCAAGAGCTAGATCTAAAACTTACAAGATATATTAAAGATCAATGTTTAAAAAAGAGCAGGTTATACACTATAAGAAGAAAATGCAGGGCTCTAAATATAGTTTTTTATCATGAACCCATCCTGAATCTGTTGTGTTCGGTCTTCATACCATTTGAGAATTGTCTTAGAAGAGTATAAGCATGTTACAGGAAATCCTGAGTTCATCATCACATGTGGTAGGTATTCTAAATCTGCCTCTAACTTTTCATCTATGATTAATGGGTCTGTTATGTCAAAATCAATGTGTAGTTCACACAATGAGTGAATTCAGCATGAACCATAATAAGTTTAATAAAACATGAAAGTGAGCTTCAGCTTTACAGTTCTAACTATGCTAAGCAATATTTTTCCCCTATTGATTTGGATTCTCCCCGGCTTTCAAACGTTCTTTTTTTTTTTCTTTCTTGTAGCAAGTTCTCTTATTATCTTGTAAAGCAGATTAAATCTTTAAGCTAATTTCCTTTGATATCTTTAAGGGAATTCTCTTGATTCTTAGAATAGAAGTTCCTTATAGATTTCCAGTACATATGACAGTCTAACAAGTGTTCTCCATTCTTTAGTTCTATGAATATCAGATTTCATTAAACTAATTTGAAATATAAAATACAAAATTGATATCTTTGGCAGCTTTTAATCTCTCCAGAGAAACTGTCTACAACAATTTGATTTGTAATAAATATGGCAGCACATTTATAGAATCATAGAATCACAGAATCATTTAGGTTGGAAAAGACCTTTAAGATCATCCAGTCCAGCCATTAACCTAACACTACCAAGTCCACCACTAAACCATTTCAGGGTAGAGTAATAATTAATGTCATATTTCCTGGCTTGGTGGCTGGATTATTTTTTTAATGAAAGTAAAACTAGGAATCATTAAAGTTGGAAAGGACCTCTAGGATCATCAGTCCAACTGTCAACCCAACACCACCATGCCCACTAAACCATGTCCCAAAGTGCCACATCTACTCGCTTTTTGAACACCTCTAGGGATGGGTGACTCCACCACCTCTCTGGGCAGCCTGTTCCAATGCTTGTCCACTTTTTCAGTAAAGAAATTTTTCCTAATATCCAATCCAAACCTCCCCTGGTGCAGCCTGAGCCCATTTCCTCTCGTTCTATTGCTAGTTACTTGGGAGAAGAGACCAACACACACCTTATTACAACCTCCTTTCAGGTAATTGTAGAGAACAATAAAGTCACCCCTTAGCCCCCTCTTCTCCAGACTAAAGAATCCCAGTTCCCTCAGCCGCTCCTCATAAGACTTGTTCTCCGTACCCTTCACCATCTTTGTTGCCCTTCTCTGGACATGCTGCAGCACCTCAGTGTCCTTCTTGTACTGAGGGGCCCAAAACTGGACACTGTGTTTGAAGTGCGGCCTCACCAGTGCTGAGTAGAGGGGGACAATCACTTCCCTGCTCCTGCTGGCCACACTATTCCTGGTAAAAGCCAGGAATACAAGCCTAAATTCACTAGGATTTAGGTGGTAGCCATTGATTCATTTCATAGAATCATAGAATAACTCAAGTTGGAAGGGAGCAAAAAGGATAATCGAGTCAAAGAATATTAAAGAGCAAACAAAAATAAAGGCTGATACATCTGAGAGACATTTATAGGAGTGGATGCTGTAGCCCACGCCTAAGCCACCAGTTCAGAGAGTTGCTCTTACTCTGTCTCTCACCATGGCAATACCTGGCAACTTGGACTAGGCTGAATATGAGCCAAAAGAATAGGTAACAAAAGCTGCATACTGACTGACCTTGCAAGAATCACAACCAGTAGACCTGAAAGAAACTGCCTCCTTCTTTTCAGTACTAGTGAAGCTGTACATTGTTTACTGCATCCAGTTCTAGATATCCAGTCCCAGAAGGACTGTGGATGGAGGTGGACTGGAGCCTTGGGCACATGGCCAGTGTGAGGCAGAGGGAGATGGCCTTCCTCAGTCTGGTGACAGAGGCTAAGGGAGACAATTTAAGAACTCCATACATCTATTCAAAGGGGATGGAGCCAAAGATGGTAAATGGTAAAACAAGTAGCAACCAGAAGATTGTCCAGTTTCTAGCTCTATGTTAGGAGAAGCTGTGTCACTGGGAGGGTGGTGTGGCACGGGGACAGGTTTCCCAGAGTGGTGGTGGAATCTCTGTGCTGCTGGGTGTTCAAGACTGGGGTAGACAAAGCCAAGGCAGAGCTCATCTGGTGCTGGCAGCACTCCTGTTTTGGGCAGGAGGCTGGTCTGGATGACCACCAGAGGTGCCTTCCAACCAGCATCACTGTGACTTTGTGACTACATGATTTTGCTGAAAGTCAGAATGGGGCAGGTCAGATTAACTTAAATCTTACAGACTGGGTATTCTTTAGAAAATTGAAATATATGGATTTAGTCTCCTCAAGGAAAAGAAGAGATTTAAATTTGAGCCTCAAATCTTTGTGTGAAAAGAAGCGGCTTTACCATTTCCTGATGGGATTTGTGAAAGACACTTTCTGTTTCACCTCCTTACTTTGTCTAAAATTTCTGAAAAGATAGATATTTTTTGGCTGTGAATGAAATTATATGCTTCTCTTTTGAAATAGATGGTGAGAGGGGGGAAAGGAAGGTATTTTTGCCAAGATGTACTCACAGGAGTGATAACTGTAGATGAATTAAAATCAAGTATTTCCTCTGTACTTTTAAGGATAAGCAGAAGAGAATAAAAGTAACTTTTTTTTCTCCTCTATAATTTTGAGAAATGTTAGTAAAACTCTGAAGTGTCTGAATATATAAAAACCTTCTTTCCTAAATATTTCCAGTTTTAGGTTTTTTGCAACATTGTTAAAAAGAGACTAGACTACAAAGACAACCTTCATAGTGTTTTTTTTTTCCTATGTACTCTCATCTTTACAAAGAATAGGTGTAAATAACTTTTGGAAGAAGTCTCATTATTTTCAGTAAACAAGCAATTTCTATGACTAAAGGTCTTGAACAAAGACATAAAAGTTAGTCATTTCAATACTTTGTAATTTCCTGATTTCATATTTTCTGTTTTGAAAGCACACAAGAGCTGTGAAAGGCATACAAACTTCTGCAAGCACCAAACTTCATTTCAGCTATGTAGGGCTTGGAGGAAACAGTAAAAATGAAGTCCAAAGCCTCTGCTGTTGCACACCCTAGTTCAAGCTCTTCCTTACTGGGTGATTTTTTCTAATGACCATAAGGCAGTCCTGCCACAACATGTCAGCCTATATCTTACCTCTGCATGCCTAGCAGTTGTGAGCAGACCTTGTCCCAGACTGTTCCTGGCCCCAGCCATATCATTCTTGCCATAATGTGCTTATCGCCCATGTGAACTGCCCTTGCATTTGCAGAGTACAATAAGAAACCAAAACTGCAGACTCTGCTACCTCAGCGCATTAGCACAGGCATCACTGAAGAATAACACTAACCCTGAGCCAAGTCCCCATCCATCTACCCTGGATCAAACCTGAATGTAGACTTTTATCTCCATCAGACTTCTGATGGAGGCTCATGCCTTTGCTGACACCAGTCAAGAAACGAGCTGTCAGTGAGATCTCATTGTTTGGCTCAGAAGTAGGCCAGGGTCTCCTGGGGATGGGAAAAATTTGGTTAAGGTGTAGGACTGTTGAAAGGAAGGATGAAAATATTGGGTATTTTTCTTTTTTTAATGATCAGTCCCAGAAGGCCCGAAAGGCTAGCACATGACATGTTTCTGGTTGGGTCAAACTGATGAGCTTTGGGTTTGGGGCAGTGTCATGGTTTCAGCTGGGATAGAGTTAATTTTCTTCCTCATAGCTGGCATAGTGCTGTGTTTTAGATTTAGTATGAGAAGAATGCTGATAACACATTGATGGTTCAGTTGTTGCTAAGTACTGCTTATGCTAGTCAAGGACTTTTCAGCTTCCCATGCTCTGCCAGGTACACAAGAAACTGGGAGGGGGCACAGCCAGAATAGTTGACACAAACTGACCAAAGGGCTATTCCATACCATATGATGTCACGCTCAGTATATAAGCTGCGGGGAGTTGGCTGGGGGGAGCGATCACTGCTTGGGAACTGTCTGGGCATTGGTCAGTGGGTGGTGAGCAATTGCATTGTGCATCACTTGCTTTGTATATTATTATTGCTATTATTATTATATTGTTATTATTATTATTACTACTATTTTACTTCATTTCATTTCATTTCATTTATTAAACTGTTCTTATCTCAACCCAGGAGTTTTCTCACTCTTACTCCTCCAATTGTCTCCCCTATCCCACTGGGGCAGGGGGAGTGAGCAAGTGGCTGCATGGTGCTTAGCTGCTGGCTGGGGTTAAACCGTGACAGGCAGATATGAATTTCTGAGCTATAGTTTAAATTTAGGCAAGCAAAATCCTGAGTGAAACCTGGTTTTAAGTGCAGTCCTTCAACACTATGGTAATTTAATACACAACTTTCCGCAAGAACACTCATTAGCAGAAAGGCAAAATGGTTTTGATGGTAGATAGTTTTGGATATCTTTTTGATATACAAATACCTACTGCAATTAATATTATTTAGAGTAAAATATATTTCTGTTGTTTATTGCTAGTGAGGCCATGATTATGACATTTCCTTTCCAGTTCTAATCATCTGAATTACTCAATTAGACCATCATAACATGACGTATAATTGGCCCAAAGTAACTCTGTATAGCTCTATAATTCAAGCAATACAAGACACGAATTAATTATTTTAGAACTGTTTATGAGCTCTTAAATCCACAAGTATTTTTCATGGATTCCTTCTGATGCTCGAGTACCTCCGTTTGCATGGCTCGTAGAAGCTCTCAATGCTAACACTTACCATTAAATAAGTTACTAAAATATCTCCTCTCCACTTTCTCACAAAATCCAGCTTACAAACAGTCAGATCATAAAAGCTACTAGACTGTTGAGTAAACCAGGCTTTTGCAGAGAGCAGGGCAGAAGCCAGCAGAGCAGGAGTGCTTATTCCACCACTACGCAGGGGACATGGGAAGGCTGGATCCCTGAAGCTTGACTAGCAGACAGCAGTCAGCCACAGGCCATGGATGACATACTCTGAGGTTGGACACATAGAATCATAGAATCGTTTAGGTTGGAAAAGACCTTTAAGATCATCCAGGCCAACCATTAACCTACACTACCAAGTCTACTCTAAACCAATCAAGGGTAGACTAGACTAAACCATGTCCCAAAGTGCCACATCTACCCATTTTTTGAACACTTCCAGGGATGGTGACTCCACCACCTCTCTGGGCAGCCTGTTCCAATTCTTGACCACCCTTTCCGTAAAGAAATTTTTCCTAATTTCCAACCTAAACCTCCCCTGGCACAGCTTAAGCCCATTTCCTGTCGTCCTATCATTAACTACTTGGGAGAAGAGACCAACACCCACCTCACTACAACCTCCTTTCAGGTAGTTGTAGAGAGCGATAAGGTCTCCCCTCAGCCTCCTCTTTTCCAGGCTAAACAACCCCAGTTCCCTCAGCCGCTCCTCATAAGGCCTGTGCTCCAGACCCTTCACCAGCTTTGTTGCCCTTTTCTGAACACGCTCCAGCACCTCAACGTCTTTTTTGAGGGGCCCAAAACTGGACACAGTATTCCAGGTGTGGCCTCATCAGCACCGAGTACAGGGGAACAATCACCTCCCTGCTCCTGCTGGCCACACTATTCCTGATACAAGCCAGGATGCTGTTGGCCTTCTTGGCCACCTGGGCACACTGCTGGCTCATGTTCAGCTGGCTGTCTGAACACAGAGGGAGTTCATCCAGAAAGAGATTGCAAAGAGGTGAGTTAAGCAGATACACAGCTTTTCTTAGCAGCAAAAGAGTCTCCATAAGCGCTGACCAACTTACAGAAGCCATGTCCAGGAAAAAGGGCCCTCCCCTGCGACCCTGTGAGCATCCGTGGGTTGATGGTAGGATAGTACTACTACAGGATAGTAGACTGTCCCCCATGTTGGTTGTGAATGGCTGATAGGTTTTGACTCCTCGAAGACTGCTGGTGAGTAACCTGGGAGAGAAACAACCTTATGTCAGTGCCTGCAAACTCTACTAACCAGATGAAGCTTGGAGTAGATCTTGGATATCTTCCATGTCTTTGACTTGTGGCTTCTTCCAGGTAAAGCAGTGCATATGACAGGGTATATGTATGCTTTCTATCTGTGATTAACCTGCTTCCCCCCCCCCCCCCCCCCACCTTTCTCTTTTTATTTCTTTGCTCTTGGTTAAAACTTCTGCTGTTCTGTGACTGTAATTTAATTTTTGTGATGTTACAGATCCTAGAGGTTTTCAATTTATTTACATATCTAGCAATCAAGTAGGTTTAAATTTTGTAAGGAATCAGCTCTAATTTATAACCTGCAGTCACCTTGCCTGTTGTTTATAGTGAAAGGACACTGGTGTTTAAAGGACACTTAAGAGTTCTTGTAAAGTTTCCTAGTCCAAAAGAGTTCTTTATGTATTTATAGCATTTTCTATCTGCAGTAACATTCTTTTGCAATTATACCCAACTAAAACAATACAGGTTCTATACAAGTGTTTGCATTTAAATTAATCTTCTTTCAACACTATATTTATGTACCATTAATTTAATGCACTGTAACAACAAAATTCTTGGAGAAGATATAAAATGATTTGATATGATATTGATTACTTCCTGCACAAATATCTATTATCAGAACCTTTTTAGACTTAAGAACAGAGCAGGCAGAGAGACTTGTGTCTGCTTGTCTTATGGAAGACATGTATTTTATTAATGCATTCAGTTCCTGACTGTTGATGACACTTGGCTGAGCAGATAGGCACAGATACTGGCATGAAAGCTAAACAACAGATACAGGGAAAATTCAGCCTGACTTGTCTCATTGGCATCTATCAATCCACAAACAATGCAATCCACACAAGGTTTTATCTGAAAGAGCATAAACAATCCTGGATCTCATGGAGGAAACACACATTCAAGACATAGGTCAGGGAAAGTCTTACCAGCCTGAGATTTATTTCTATCCCAACTTTCATTTGTGTCACCAAACTCTGTGCATCAAGATTACCTCACAGTCAGAAATTTTAAAGGGAGCCTAGATTTTGGCTTTGTAACACTAAAAATCAATCTTGTTTAAGGACAAAAATTAAATCCTTTCCAAAATAATGACAGTAAACCTAATAATGAAGACTCATGCTTGGTTTTAGCCCTTTGAAATTAATGAAGTTTATCACCAATTTTTTTTGGCTCTTAACTTTGACATTTTTATTAGTGTTAACAGGAGTATCTCATGCTGATGTCTGGAAAACACTGAGCACTGAGGTTTGACAGCATAAGCCTCCACCTGGGAACAGCGTGAAGGATCCTCTGCCTTGTCATTGACAGGTGTGGGACTTGTGTACAGTTAATATTCTCAGCTGCTGTAAAGCACAGGGTTTTGGTATTTACATGACTCTGCCACCTGAAACCGAATTGCTTCACTGGTTGTTAAAACAGGACTGGGGGTAGAAGTTCTGCAGAGAACACCAGGAATGCAGTGGAGAGCACACAGTGCAGCCCAGCTTAATGCCTCTGGAGTCCCTGGCAAAAAAAGTGATTGTTCAACTTTTTCCATAGAGAGCTGTTCCTTTTTTTGTTTTCCCCTTTAAACATATCCTGAAGTTCTTGGTGTATAAGGAATAGGACCACTTTTCTTCACTTTAAAATAATACCACAGCAAGATTTGGTTTGAAATGCAGTGATATGGAAAGTCCTCTGAGGTCACCAAAATGATCTCCCAGTGATGTGAGGGTAATTTCAACTGTGTTCTACAGCTTGATATAAATAGATTGTGAAAAGCCAAAAGGTGTTATTTCCAGATATTGCTCATGATTGTTACACTTCTATTAAAACAAAATTGGTTCTATTTCAATTCCACACAAACACCAAGTGAAAATGGAACTATCTTGTGGACTAAGATGTTAGAATTTGTCCAGGTCACTTTTGCTGGGGCGTTTTGATATGGATTTGTGAGATAATCTTACAACAATCAGACTTAATCTGAGAATAATTAGGATGATGGGATAAAATATTAAGTGATATCAAACCAGGAACTGGGATGAAAGATCCAAAATAATGGTTTCTCAGAGGACACGTAGGCTCAATCAAACATCTCAACTATTAATTTTTGGTGCAAGTAAGGAATCATGTGCTTACAGCTATGAATATATGGCAGTTTACTGTGTCTCCAGAATTTCTGGTGTCCAACCCTAAATCTTCCTCAAAAATTTATTTAAAAAAAAAAATAACAGCAAAACTCTTGTCATTTTGTCTCAAGAGCAATAAACTTTCAGGTAGAAATAAAAATTACTCAAATTATAACAACCTGCAACTCCTGTATCTATTTCTGATGGTTTCACAAGTAAGTCTGGAATAGGCACATATGCTAGATGTAAATAAATTGATTTCTGAATTAAACTTACTACATATCACAAAGCAACCAGCTCTGTGTCACAACCTAAAGAGATACCAGCCTGCAGGTGTGTAGAGATTGTGACTGTGGGTTTGTAGGATTCCATAATACACAAGGACACAGAGTCTTTGTCCTCTAAATTTCTCTACTTTATTACAGATTACCAAAAACACCACACAAATTACCACTAGCAGGTATAATACCATAAAATCAGCACTAGCAAGTACACCTATGGTTAATAAAGTGAATATATATATATTTATTACAAATTACTATCAGCAATCAATAATATAGTATCAATCAATAGTAAAGCAGCAGTCACTAATAGAAGCAATCAATTGTATAGCAACAACCAATAGTATGGCAACAATTAATATAATAGCAACAATCAAGTAGGTATATACTATTACAGGTTTCTACAAATTTATACTTACTGAAGCAACTTATTAACAATATAACAACAGATATTCTTATGATAGATTACTTATATGGACATACAGTACTGGTATCAAATGAATTAGAATTCAGAACGGCCGAACCATCCCAGAGGCGAGGACAAACCGATCCCAGAGGGGGACCCAATCATCCCAGAGGGGGACCCAATCATCCCAGAGGTGGAAGGACAAACTGAACGAACCTAAAAGGGGGACCAAAGGGGGACCACTAAGACAGCAGGCAGCGTCTCACTTCAGAGATGACTGGGTGTCACAGAGCCTGGAGTCAGCCAGACACGTCCGGTGAGGGTCCAAGATCTCATAGAAAGTTAATGCGGAGAGTTCAATTTGTTTAGGAAAGGAAAAATGCGTGCAGCATGGGAAGTTCCCAGAGAGAGAGGCTCCGCTTTGGATAAAAATCTAGTCCTTTTCATATCCTAGAGACATAAGAGGGCATAGGGCATCACCACTTTAAGCAGCCAATAGATGCTGTTAATTTCTATTTTTCAGCCAATAGATGATGCTATTTGCTGTTCTTTCAGACCCATTTTATTTTCCCGTTACAGTCCCCTGTTTTTGTGCTTATTGATGGCATCTGAGATGTCTTTGGTTTCTACGTACCCTGGGTGTGCTTCAAAGAGGCCAGCTGCGATTTTCAAGGATGTTTCTGGTTCCCAGGCCTAGTTCCCAGGCTCACAGCTCCCAGGCTGGCAGGCAGTTTCTCTGTCAGTATACTTCAGAGGACATTTCCTCCTGTTCAGTAATTTTCCCCTTCTAACCAGGCCACCTTTATGGCTGCTCACGTCACTCTCTAAGGGTGATTTTCTAAATGTAAGTCCAAGCAGACACAGTAAAGGCAGCTCCACAGATTAAAACTATTGTTATGGACATTTATTTTCTGACAGACTTTGCCGACTACAAAGCATGTCTGAAAACTATGATCTTAATAGCACAGGGGGCACAGCTGAGTCTTCCTTAATGGTGCGGGTTTATGATGCAATCATAGAATATTGCCCCAAATCATAATCATTTAATCATTTGGTAAATATTAAGAAGTACACATTATTCCCATGTTGGCTGTTGACTTTTAGAGCTATAAAGTAGGTAAAGGACGTTACTTCCATTTCTCATACTGAATAATAATAAGATCTTGGAGGTTAGCTAAAAGATTTGAGAGAAGACCTTAGAGAGTTAGATGCTTAATGCCCTTTGTCTTTAGTAAGAATAACCTGACTGGGCGCTTTTAAATATCCCGATATATGGTCCCACTACACGTTAAGACAGGTATGTGATCTTTGCCAGTGTCAGAATGAGGTCTGAAACTCTTTCTTGCTAAAAAACGTTGCCTAATCTTGGTCTTAGGCAAATATCTTTCTAACCATCTTGTATCCTCAACCTCTCTTTTCCATTCTTTTTAAAATGAAGTCAGTACTGATTACCAGAAGAAAATTTGGAAGTATGCACAACTGGAGGTCTCTCTGTGAAGTTCTTGGAGAGGTATAAATAAGTATTGATGCTTTATTATCACTTTCACATTACACTGTTTAGGACCTAGGTGGAAGAGACTTTGGTGGTTTATTAACATATATTAACTGTGTTAATAATGTCTTGTTTGACTTTGGAGATAATTAGAGAACATGACGGTTTCACAATGTGAACTACAGTACTGGTCAATATGAATTACTATCTAAATGACCATAGTTAAGGGTGCACAGGAAAAGAGTCAGAAAAAACTCCGAAATACTTGGTTTTTACCACCACACTTTGTCTCCACCTTTTTTTTTTTTTTAAAAAAAGAATAGACTGAATTCAAAACTACATGTTCTAAATATGATCGTCATGAATATGATGTTGCATACGTGACTTCTTGTACTGTTGATGACTGCAATATAGCAAATAATACCTTGGCATAGGAAAACTACTGAAATTTAGAAGGGACAGTGTGACACGAACTGGTGTAGCAAAATAACTGTTCATTAGATGTGACCACACTCACCAAGTGTGTTCAGTATTGCTTTTTATATCTGATTTGATCAATGTTACGCTTTGTTACAGACCATTGTTTCAAGGGACTGGATATATTGTGCTTAGTCTTTAAGCAAATGCATTGAATTCTGAATCTAAATCCCTAGCCATTTAGGACTCAATCCTGAGCAGTCATTACACAAAAGTATTTTTAGATTCATTGATAATCAATGAGGCAAAACAGCTCTGCAGGAGGAGCAAAGCAAAGAGGAGCCATGATGTGCCTGTAGGTATAAAATACACTTTTTTTATATATAGACATATTTATAGTTACACATGCACACAAATACAAATATATACAAAGTAACATTACTGTGAAAAAAGACTACATTAAGGATTCTGCTCTCTACCATATGAATTTTCATAACAGACAGGGAAAAGTACTCCTTTTAAAAGTTGTTCAGTGAATGAATCTGCTTTTTACAGTGTGGAACAAAAGGCAGAGTGGAAATTTTTCTTTAAAGTTGTCAGCATGAATGATGCAAATAAAATCCTTTAAAATATTGTTAGGATATTTGTAAGTAACTTGGTGAATAATGTAATGAATATTAAGTACTCAGTTTAATTACTCAAAGTAATAATTGAGTGGTGCTGCAAGCTGTTTACAAAGTCATCCATCTTGGCAGGTATTGAAGAGGCTGCTCTGCAGGCATTTGACAGACACTTGATTCTAGTTTTGAATGAAAAATCATCAAAGGAAAGCAGGAAATTCTGGGGGAACCTTGTCCTGAAATGACAAAACCTGACACTTTGTATGAATCTCCAAACTCACAGTCATTAAATTGCTCTTCTACTTTTTATTTTTTAATTCAGCAATGCCCAGACTAGGGCTATAAGCTATAAGAATAAATGTGGTTTTCTGTGGCACAATCGGCAGGATGAGTTGCATTATGTAAACTTCACTTGTTTATTAAATGAGTTTAAAAGTCTCCTAACCAGTGTCTGCTGATGGATAAGAAGCTACAGAGATAAAGCAAAACAGTGCTGATATATATATATCTGTACATATACACACACACTCTTTAAATCAGTGGATCACAAGGTATTTAACAAATAGATCATATTTTCATTTTACAGATGGAAACCAGCAAAATATATTTTGTGATATTTGTGCTAGTTAATTAAAATAGTTTCAGGAAAAATGAGGGACACTTCTTCCTCAAATCATTAATAGAGCACAGAGGACCAGATAAATCATTTCTGAGGATACTAAGCACTTGATCCAAAGCCCACTGAACTCAGTGGGAGACTTTCTGTCAACTTCAGCAAGCTTTGGATGAAGCTAAAAATATTTTTCCTAGTATCTTCAAAGTAGAAGCTACAAACTTAATTAAAAATAAAGGAAGAAATTTGCGGTTGCTTTAGTTCTTTCCAAAAAACCCACCTGGTTATTTCTGGATAGCAAATATGCATTTTCATTTTTTTTATTCTTATACTAAAATTCTGGACACAAATGTAAGACTATTCAAAAATTTATGTTAATTACACTTCATAAAAGCAATAATAACATGCACCTATAAGTTAGTTCAGTGTTAACTAGCTCTGAGCTTGACTATTCTCATCTATTTACAGTATTCAGGCACCAAATCAACAATTTGTGCTTCCCTTTATTTTTCACAGCAGGACATCATTGTTAATATTATTTTGTTTTTGCTTTATCTAGAATAGCATTAAGTAATCAATTGTCTTCATTTTCATGCTCATTCAAAGTCAGTTTCAGTTAAAGGTGGTAATGTAAGGTAAAACCTGAAATTATAGAGACCACTTTTTGGACCTTATTCCCATTAGCTGCAGTAGAGACAGGATTAATTATCAACACCCTGTTTCAGAAAAATTTGAAGGGAAAAAATAACTTTCTGTATTGACACATCATTTGACATACTGGAGTATAGTCCCTTCCCCAGGTCGTTTCCTATTCTTTGGCCAGGTCTGTACAATGAAGGGGTAATTTACAGGCTGCGTGCAATCCAAAGAACAATGCTTTTGGCTCGTGTCACGGCAGAAGTGAGGGGTTGCTTTGCTGCAGACCCTTAGCTTCGGCACAGCACTGTGCAGAGCAGAGGGACCAGGTATAACAGCCACTGCCTCACAGCTGCCTAAGAAATCAACCTGGGACTGCAGGGCAAGCTCATGGCTGCCCAGCTCTCACACCTGTGGCTGGGGATCCTGAGTGCCTCTGCGAGAGGAGGCAGAGAGTGGCACTAAATTTGTGGAAGAAAAGGAAACTGGGAATACTGTTTGCATGCCTAAGCATGTGAAGGAGAGATAGAGACAATGGTGGTTGGGGGATAGAGGACCCTGCTCCTCCTCTCCTCGTTCTGGAGATACAGTGGTGCTCAAGGAGAGGCGAGGTCATGAGTCTGCAGCTGTGTGTCTGGGGGGACCTGACAAAATCTGAGAAGGAAGGAGCAGGACTTATACTGCTTCCCTTAACCTGTCTAAGTATTAGGTACCTTTTCTAAGCTAATCATTTAGGATCTCCCTGTAGTCAGTAGAGAAGCATGAGGCTCAGCTCATCCTTGGATGTATATCTAAAAAATATAGGATAAATGTGCCTGTTTGCTGCAAAAAAAAAGGAATGATTGAGAGTGACAAACCCTACATTTTGAGGCAGGACTCCTACCCAGTCTTTGGCACAGAGCTAAGCTATCTGCCTTGGTGTACACCAATGTCATAAGTCGTCCTGGCATCTGCAGTGCACCCAGCTCCACATGCCTGCCAGCTGTAGGGATTAATCTGCAACGACAATGAGGAATCTGAGTTACTCTCCTAGTCCCCTCGGCAAGTTATATGCAAAATAGGATATAGAATAAATTTTTGGGCAGAAAATTAAGCTATATATTACCAGGACAGAGCTGCCCAGGAACTGAAATTAAGGAAACAATAAAAACAAAAGAGTACTTTTCAGCCTTGTTTCTCTAAGGTTTAAATTCCTTCTTCAGAGCTGGGTGAAGGAGTCTTCTCCTTTGAGGACACAGACATAAAATCTTCTTGGGATAGAAAAGGCTTATCCTGAAGAAAGGGTCTTTTATATCCTGTAGAAACCATTTCACTGCATTCAATAAAGCACATTGTTCTGGGAAGCAATAGACCTGATTTGACATCTCTGCTCTGACACCCCTGTACATTATACACATTCACAAAAAAGTTACTGTAAACTATACATAAACAGTCCAGGGAGCAGAGGCTGGAGCCAAGGACATGTTTCTTCCTTTTCTTTTAGTCCAGTGAAACTTGAATTCTTCTCTGCAGCCTGTCACCCCACACCATGGGTAAGCTATTTATTGAAAGATTGTGCAGGTGTGGAAAAAAAGAACACTGCTACTTCCTCTCAACCTTAAAAGAAATCCAGGAATGGCCCTAGCTTTTATAAAAAGCTGACATTGAGCCCAGGTGGCATGTTACAGAATACCTACCAAACTGTGACGTGACAAACATCCTTCCACTGGGAAACCTGGGTAGAAATGCCTTTACTTTCAAGTAGGCATTGAGATGCTCAGCAATAATCTCAGCTGAGGTGCTTGTGCAGAAGACCAGAAGCAGAACCACTGCGGAGTAGAGAACTTTACGGCAAAAACACCCAAACAATAGCATCCTGCTTGTTGGTTTTTGGCATCTGCAGAGGTGGAAGGCACCTATAGGCTAGTTTTAGGATTGCAGTTACGTATGTGAGTACTTGACTTCCACACACATTATTTTTTTGGATTTGATTCTCAAGTATTGGCTTAATATTAAATGTGAACTGAAAATTAAAATCATGGAAGTCATATGTCATACTTGAATTCAACAGAGCCTGAACACTTGTAGGATCAGTGAAAATAATTAATCTGAAAATGAACTAGACAAGTACTTAGTGGGAAGAAAATAAATAATGGTCTAGCATATTAATGCAATTATAAAGGGATACAGTTAAGGTTTCTTCCTTTTGAACCCTGTCAGTTGTTAACACAATATAGTCCATTTAAATAAGACAGAGATAAATAACATCTTCTTATAAGCAATAGATAATGCTGTCCTGCTTCTAATGCAACAACATAAGTGAACTGATTTCAAAACCAAATTTATAAAACTGAAGATAAATATACTAGCCAAGTGAATAACATACCATACAGGAAAAGAAATGGAACCATTTTGTGTTTGGTTTGTGTTACACATTGTGGTGGAAATAAATAAGAATTGATGAGCTTTTATACTACTGAAGATAATGATTTCCAGAATTATGGGTAAAGTTAACCCAGAGTCTAAAAGAAAACATATTTATATATTATAATCAGAGATTTTTTTTTCTTCAGTATTCAGAGTTAAACGTGGGTGATTTACAGCCTTTCCATGAAGCCATAATTATTCCTTTTTCCTCTCTCAGAAAAGAACTGTTAAAATGAGTTTTCAGCTTTAAGAAATGGGTACAAAATGCTGTTACCCCTACAGCATCCAAGGCTGGATGGCAGTAACTTATTTACAATACAAGATGCTACATGATTAAAAGCCCAATGCATCTGCAATGTGGAAGGTGGGAAGTATTAATCTGGTTCACCACCTTCCCCTTATCTTTATATGAACAATCAAACATTAATGCCCAGTAACTCAGGAGAAAATATTATTCCTTAACAGGTGGAAATAATAATAATAATAATAATAAAGTCTGAAACATTTAATCTCTTCTGGTTTAGGTGTCAGTTTGACCAAGTATCATTTGGCATAGCAGAAAACTATCCCATTCCCTTTAACAATCAGTTTCAATGACATATTTTCTTTTAAATAAGGTACTGTATTTGATGCAGTTCATGACAGTGTTACTAAATAATGATTTAATAATAAGATCACTTAGCCATTAAACTGGTGTACCTGACACTAACAAGCCTGTTCACTGTTGCTAGGGGCTATGAACTGGTGTTCACCCCAGTGCTCTTCCAGCTACCTTTTCCACTTCCTGCTAATCTCTGCTTTATTGTGGCTGCTAAATGCTGTATTTTGGTTGGTGTCCGTTTGGATTATACACGGTTTCAAGAAATAACAGCAGTTCTATCTCAACACAGTTATTAGTACGGACTGTGAGTTTCAAGAAGCTGAAATGATATTTTGTTCCCACTGTAGTGCTGCCAATTAAACAGCTTTAACATATGATAAGCATGATTTACACTGGAAATACTATAAAAATGTCAATCACATTTCAGTATGAAAAAAATATTGACACTTAATATGTGTTTGCTGGCCAAGTGTCTTATTATTATTATGGCCATATATAATATCATAGTTTTCCACAGTTGTATGTTGTCTAGAACATGACCAGTAAATATCTGGTTTTGATATCAAGAAATGTAGTGTTGATAGACATCAATAGTGCAGAATTTCAGCATTTGGGGAAAAGATAATGGCATGCAATGCCTTTGCTCGCAAACATAATGATTGGAAATCCTGAGTACAGGTTCACAGCAAGAATGGCCAAGCATTGTTTTAAAGTGATGACTGCTTAGTGCCCTTCTTGAAATGATTACGGTGGGTTCAGCCCAGGCACAGCATTCACATCCCAATTAACTGGTACTAGCAGAAATATGATAGAATGACCTTTTTTTAAAAGACAAATAGGTCTTTTTGAATATCCATAGCTATGCCAGAATTTAATGAGGAATGCTTTCACACACTCCCAGTGGGTGAGGGAAGATGACAGTTTGTATGGGACTGCTTCTGTAACAATGCTGTGAGATACTCACTCAGATCTCATGTTGTCTTCCTTTCCTGTTACACTGTAAGAAGCCTCTCAGCATGAGAGATACAGGACAGACTCCAAGCCTAAGAACTGCGAACAAATGAATAATGTCTGAGTGTTTGCAAAGGCTCTTGCCCCAGAATTGCTCCTTAAGGGGAAATGTATCTCCTTAGACCCTCTCTAAGCACCAGACTGACAGTCAGCCAACAGAGGTGGCCTTGATGCTAGAGGAGATGCTAGAGGGCATGCTCGTAACAGGAAAAGCTGTCTAAGAAGGAAATAAAGAGAAGGTCTGCAAGCAGTGGATGTGATTATGGGTCAGGCAGATACAGCTGGGATGCCTGAGGTCAGGTGGGCTTATGGCTCTGCTAAACAGTGTGGGAAAAGTTACATCTGTGGTTTGTGTGAAACTCTGATTTTTACATCAACAGGGCTTTTTTGCTCCATGTGTATTTGGCACACAGAACAACCCCTTCCCTCAGCCACTCTTGTTCTGAGGTTCACAGACACCTGCTGACATTGTATAAATGTTATCTCTGTCTCCCCTGGGATTTTGCTCAGCGTAGGGTGCTACTGCTTGTAAAGAGGAAAGAGGAACAAGACTATTCCCCATTTCCATCCCTTCCACATTCCTGGTGGGAAACTGTGCCAAGTAGCACTGTCAAACACTGGAGAGCTGGCTGCTCTTGTGCCATTGGTAGCAGGGCCATGCAGTGTCAGACTGGATAGTACATGGCAACAGAGGAGAACACAGCTGCTGATAGTACTGTTCATACCCAGCTTTCACATCACTTGACTCTTTAAACTTTACAAACATGATGTTACCTCCAAATCATCCTATTAAACATCATTAGTATCTTTCAGAACTGAAGCGATGACATCAAACCTGGCATGCAACCATAATATAGTCAACCTAAAACCTGTTCAATAGGACCATCCTCCCCTACCCCAGTGTTCTCACTCATTGCCCATGAACAATAAACTTTCCTGTCCCTGGGCCACTCAGCAATGCCTCAGTTCAAATTCAGATGTAGCACTAAAATTAATCTGAGATAACTTTAAATCATGCCTGAGTAGGTTTCTGTCTCAGCCCAAATATTTTGTTTATTAACATCTGTAATGCAGTTGGTGATACACACTTGTTTCTAAAGTAACACCAAAAGAAAATACTTGAAGTGTTATGCATATAAATCCTGGCATACTTATTTTCTATAAAAGACATCTCTTAAAAATGTGGGCTTCATTCTTATCTCAGGTTTATGCTTTTGTTTGAGGACATATGTAAATTTGGGATTAACAGTCTTCTGAAACAAAAATTCTAAATTCCTTTACGAAAACAAATGGAAATAAAGAGGTTTTTCCTGCTGTGCCTTTTAATGTATGACAGGATTGACATAGCATCTAAAATGTTGTTGTTGGTCAATGCTGTTCAGCAGGTTAGCTGTGCTAACTCCTCGCCACAGAGTTCACACCTCTCACCTTCTTTTAGGCTTTCTCAACAGTTTCCCATTTCATGTGAATGTCCTTTCTCTGCTCCTTTGATACTTCTCTCTATTTTAACATTACACTTGTCCGTGTCTTCCCCTCCATTACCCTTTTGCCTTTTTGCTTGCCTTTGAGTACTGTTTCTGGGTTGTTGTTGGTTTTTTTTTTGTTTGTTTTGTTACAAACAAAAAGGGCCCCCCTCCCCCCCCCCCGTGGCCTTAAAACATTTCATACCCTGCAGATATGTATTTGGAATTATCTGAGTGATCATCCTACTAGTTGCAATGCGGTGCTTTGTTGCAAAAGAATTGATTTGTTCTCCCTCCATACATCATGATATAACACATATGATTCCTGTGTGAAAATTGCTCCTAAGCCCACCTAATTTCTGATTTTCATTCCCTCTTATTTTTAAGGGTGAAGGAAAAAAAAAAGCATAGTAATAGATGGTCTTTAAAGTATGTTTTCATTTTTGTTCACTGTCCTACTTGTGATTTTTTCTTTCATAATATTCTCACTCTCTTCTCCTTCCATTGCTTTCCTTCATAATTAAAACCCCAATGCCTACGATATTTAGTAATAACACTATTGCTGTTAGGGATGAGCAAGTTTAGTGCATATATTTAATCCAAACAATCTTTTATATTTGTCAGATTAATTTTTCATAGTCTCCAAAACAAAAATCATTGTTATTTTCAAAATCAGAAAAACGGCTCAACAAATCAAGTTTTCAGAAGAATGCTACATGTAACACTTATGTCACAGACAAATTTTCTCATTTTAGACCTTTTTTAGAATTCGAATGTCCACTAATATCACTACATGCTCCTTACTTTCCCCATCTTTTTTAAAACTCAGTGTCTAAAACTGAACATCATTGTCTAGGTAAGGTCTACCTCATTTCATATTCAAGAGAGTGATTTCTCATCAGGTTTGTCACCTTGTTTTGGAGACAAATTCCTTAATTCTTTGTAAAGAATATTGCTTTTGTCCAGTAATCGCTTGGGCAGTTAATATTCACTCAATATGGTCAATTCTTCCTTTAAGACACTAGTGTATGACCAGTTAACTGCCACTTTGTTGTTAAGATTCCTTATTTATGAGAACTACGTTAAAGTTATCTTGTTAGTAATTCCATTTTTACAGCTGCAATAATTTATGATTGAAAATTTCATGCAGATGCTCTAAATCTGATACACTTAATATACCTACTCCTTTGATTTGTTTTAACCACAAGTCTCACATTCACCAGTGTATTCTTTAGGATTTTAATGAAAACTTGGAAGATGGACTCTGTGGTGTGCTCAGGGATCCTCATCCCCCACTTGTTGAAGCTGAGTAGCTAGGCAAGCCTTAACCTTCCCAGTTGCACTCCTTGGTTTCCCACCAAAGGGAATGGAAGCTTGAGATGTGTGAGGGCTCAGCTAATGTCCCTGGAAACAGTGAGGATATTTCTGCAGCAGACAGTGCAACCTGCAAGCAGCAGAGAATTTAAAAATCCTATATTTCAGAAATAGATTAGGGGATGAGGAACAGACACAAAAACCTCCAAGGAATTGCCCAGAGAGGTAGTGGAGGCCCCCTCCCTGGCAACATTCCAGGTCAGGTTGGACGGGGCTCTGAGCAACCTGATCTGGTTAAAGCTGTCCCTGCTCACGGCAGGGGGGTTGGGCTAGATGAACTCTAAAGGTCCCTTCCAACCCAAAACATTCTATGATTCTGTGAATTGCTGAGGACATTTTTCTATGCTCTGATGTTTTTGGCTAGATTAATGTCCATATTATTCCACCTGTGATCGACTTCCCTTGTAGTGTTAACTTATCTGGAGTGGTTTTGGATTAGGGGAGATGAGGATGAGAGAAGAACAAAATCAATCAGGTTTTAAGAAAAAGGACAGAGAAATTCCTGAAGACACAGGTTGCTTGGACAGTTAGTTTTGAAAAAGAAAGAGACTTCCAAAAGGTGAAGTTCAATCAACGGCATTGCTGGCTGTCAGTGCTGCTCTCAGCCTTTGTCCTGCTGTGCTTTCAGTGACCTACTGAAGGCCTAGAGCTCTATTAAGACATACCAACGTATGGCTCTGCTGAACTCAAACCACGTCCCTCTCATGCTACATGTAATCATAAAGTCATGGTCATGTATTACTACAAGTGCTCAGGAGGGATAGTTAATCTCACCGCTTTAACTGCTGGAGAGGCACTAATGGGAAATTGGTAAGAAGTTTAATGTTAAACATCTGTGAGAAACCATTTAAGGCAGAAGAGAGTTCTGCATCACTGAGGCCATAATCCTGCATGCACACTTTGTGATGCTTTCAGGGGAAAATCCAAACCAGTTAAGGGTCATATTTTAATAACTGTTGTATATTTTATTTCATCTCATAGCAATCCCAGAGAAGTACATAACAAACAGATAATCATGAAATAATTATGAAAGTTGATGGTCAAAGGGACAAGTCCCATGGTCTGCTTGACAACTGTATTTTGTACATTCAAATTTACCTTTTGCTGAACCAGAAACTTCATGAAAGGTGTCTGATGGTTAAAACAAGGGAAAGAAAATGAGGGCTCTTCTGTCCTGATGCAAACTAAGTCACTAGTTAATTGTGCAGCCTTTGGTAAATCACTTCAGGTGTGAACGCCAGCTTCAGAGAAAGCTGCAAAGGGTTGAAGGCAGAAAGGCAGCTGTTGAGAGCCCTCATTTATATTCTGAATGACAATGGCATGATCCAGGTTATGTCTAGGAGCCACAATGTTGTGTGAATGTACAGAATTATGCCCATGATAATATGACCACTGGAGAGGCAGAGCTTAATACTGTGGGCACAGTGAAATGTTGCAACCTCCCAGTCAGCTCTGGGTCGAAGCTAGCTTGAAGCACAGACAGAGCTGTCAAGAATACACTGAATCATGTTTAGCCTCCAGTTTTGAGTAAGTAAATCCTTTAATGGGTCTGGTCTTGCGTGCCACTGCCTGGTAATCCCTTAATGACAATGTATCATGAACCATTTACTTAAAGGAAGGTAAATGATGTCACATAATTTGCAATCTTGAAGAGAAGCAGCTATTTAAATGTTTTAAATGTTATTCAACTTTTCTAAACTCAGACCTTTTCTTCCGAAAAAAGATTGCTTATGTGATACTGCAACAATGACCAGCAGGCACTGCCAAACTGGAGGTTTCTTGGTAGAGAGAGAAGTGCTGACAAATTTTACCTATGAGGTTTCCCAGACTTTGGGGACTCCTTCAGTTGTTCAGGCCACTAACTTATAAGCATTTGTTATTGTGAAGTCTCTCTTTTCTTTGTATGTTCCAATGCCAGCAAGGAATGAGTAGGTAGAAAGTTGAGGTATTTTTGCATTTTCTGTGTTTTGCTCAGTGGGATACAAAACAGCCAAAGCATAGGATGATTGTAAATTGATGGAAATAAAAAAATAAATGGTGAATAAAGCTTAATAATTATTAATTTTTTAATAACAGGTATGAATTAGTAAATCAGGAGTTTTAACAGAAGTTGTAGTTTAACAAATGAATTACATATTTAATGCATCTGTGTACTGAAAAGCTGAAAGTTACTAACAGTGAAAATGTTGTTGTCTACCAGGAGAAATCTTTCTAAAAGAAAGGAAGGCACCATTTTCCCATGACCAACACATTTGTTCATGTTATTCTGAAAATGTCATTACGTTAAAGATGGTGCCTGGGCAGCAGTTTGGGGAGCTTGTTTCCTTTGTTCCTGTGGGTGCACTCTGGCAGCCAGGTGATGCTGCATTTGTGTTTGCAACCACAGAGCACGTTGAGCCAGGAAGAACAACAGGTTTGTAGTGCAAAGAGGGGAAAGCAGAGAAACACCAGCACAACCTGCTACAGTCAAATATTCTTGGTTCTACAGAGTATTTTGGTTTGATGAATATTTCCTGATTTTTCTCAGCCATCTCTCCTGGAGCTTTATTGGTGAATGGATTGCAGCTGGGTACTCCAGATATGCAAGACTACAGTAGAAGTTTCCTGGGAGAGAAATTTCTCCAGGTTTTGGCTCAGCCTTTACTGACCCTAAACATATGGAAAACAAGAAGAAAACACATGGCTTTTGACATACTTTGTAATCACAGCGGTGAAAACATCCTTAAATGATAGTTGTTTTAGGGACCATAGATCTTCTGAAATTTCCTGTTGCTGATCACAAGAGAGTTTTTTTTTTTTTTTAAAAGTGTGTGCTGTAGCTACAAAGGGGGTTGTGCTCTGTTGTAACAGGGGATCTGATATTAACTACAGTGAATGTATCAATGAACATTGCTTTTATTGTATGAAAACCAGAAGTAATGAACAAAATAGTTTTACCAGGTAAGATCTTTTTCCTCATAAATTCTGATTCTCAAGAGAACTATTGATTTCCTGTAACTTCTGCTCCATGCCTTCTGAAACACAGAAAAAAAAATCACTATAAATTTAGCAATATTTGCTGCAGGTTGCAGCTGTAACTTTCTATCATATCTCTTTCCCCTCTGATACATTCTTCTTGTACAGAAAGTTCAGTAGTGAAATATAAAAGCCAGCATTTAGGCAACTTTTCTTTTATAATATTTTTAACCATTATCTTGAGTGGAAAAGGACGCATTGTGAATTGCATAAAGTGAATACTGTCATCACGTTTTATGGACTGTTTTGATGACATGCTCTATATAGTCTGGCACCAAGAGCACAAATACCATGAATCTAGCTGAGATAGCAAATTTTCAAAGCCAGGAGAGGGCTAAAGTTGAGCTGTCACTCTTATCTCCACTTTCTTCATATTCATGACTTATGAGATAGTTTCTTCTGAAGACCTAGAAGGCTATGAAGTATTAATAACATCTTTCACCACTGGAATTTGAAGGAAAGAGTATGATTTTGGCCTTCATGGAATTGTGCATATCTAGCTTTAAAAAGTGAGACTTGGACAGGAAGACATGTCTAATTCAGTTCCTACGTGCTCTGGCAGTCTTGTGGTTTGTGCGCATCTGTTTGTTAAGCTCTCGCACAGATAACTTTGGTATTGGACAAACCTTAAATGAAATTAATTTTTTTCTCACAGCAAAATGAAGCTTTTCATTTTTTTTCTTGGTCTAAATCTGTTTGTGCTGGTGCAACCATGATGCTACTTGGGAAGTCTCCTTCAATAGTATATGTGCTGAAGGCATTTGCTGGGTTATAGGTACCCTCGTATGGCTGCCATAACAGCACAATGGTTGTATGGTTGATGAAAGGACTGCATTGTATCCTTGAAGCTTTGGTATATCATATAGCTCACATTTTGAAAAAATTAAGCAGTTTTGTGTTGAGTTAACAAATACAGTGTCAACATGAAAAATTAGAGAAATGAGGGCTTTAATTTCTGGTTACGTTTCTCTGCAGTGGATACATTGAGGTGGAGGAGGAATGAACCTATTTTGAAGGAAGCCTACTTGTTTGTATCTTTGTCAGAAAGATAAAATAAAAAGTTGATATGAGCAAGAGGAAGGGTGGGGACAATGTTTCAGAAAAGGAAAAGATGTGTAAAAGAAGAATAATGATGGAACGATAGACATTAGAGAGACAAAACAAAACTTTGACTCTCACATCTGAATTTACTTTGGCTGTTATGTTCCTTTCCAGTTCTTAATTTAAATTTCTCAATTTTAAAGGACAGTGTGGCAGTTCCTTTGGCCCACCTGACTGGGAGATCTCCATTACACATTTTGTCTGTTCAGTTTAGTTCTGTATCACAAGAAAAAAAGAAGCATGAACACACACATACTCTAATGCTTCTCAGATTTGTTTTAGTGACATTTTTTATTTTTCTTCTCTTGCTTCTCTCAGTGAAAACTCTTGTGCCTTAGAGGTGTTCAGCTTGCAGAGGAACACTTGAAAATATCTCTAAGCAGCAAAGGGTGTTTGTGAAAAGTTCACTTCATTGAAAAGAGAATGAACTTCTTCCCAAATTAGAAAATCAATCCCCTTAGGGAAGAAAAAAAAAACCCAAACAAAAAAACCCAACACCAGCCAACCCCCAAAACAAGCCCCATGCCATGAAACACTCAGGACTTGTCAAAGAACCTTTGGCAGAATTTTGGAATTTTGATCTCTGCTCCCTGTCAGTTTCTGTGAGTTTACAAGACTTGGCATCTTGATTTGTTATTTTTCTTCTGTACTGTTACAAATATTCCAAGTCTGGGTTTTTTTTTTCCTTTTATTTGACATATATATTCTTCCACCTGTCAAAACCTGAATGTATAGATAGTCTGGCATAAAAGCCAGAGGAAAAAGCACATCTAAAAGATAATCATGCCATAAGCTTAAACATAAGTTCTACTATAAACATTTTTTTTTTCTGAATTGTGTTTCTTCTGGGATTTTAATCAACAAGAGTTTGGAAATGCTGATGGGGGGAGTAGGTTTAGGATTAAAATGCTGGGTGCTTCAGGATGAGCATATGGGTTTTATCAGTAGTTTTGTTGTTACTTGTTTAGTCTTCACAGAGCTTTCTAAAGGACTGCAATAATACAGGTGCCAAAATTATGTCTGCTAAAATTGGATTTTTCTTTCTCTATCTGTGGAAATGCAATTAAATAGGACAATACAAAGAAAATCCTATTCTTTAAAAGTGCTTTTATTCCGGTTTGCAGTTTCTCCTTCATTCCACAAAATCCTTTACTTTTCTGATCAATGCAGGGTCAAATGAAGACAATAACAAGAACAACTCTGAAATGTGCCTTTGGCATCATAGAAACTTAAATGGTGCAGACTGTACTTGTTGCCTGAAATACTACATCCCAAAATGAAAGCATAAAGTAGAATGGGAATGATATGCAAATTGGAAAAATCAGTAGCAGTTATGCTTACACAGTACTAAAGATAAACAAACCGCCTTGTTTGTATTCCACAGCAATAGGTTTTACTGAAAACAACATTTTTTTGTGTGTGTGTGTTTTTCTGAATAAAACATTTCCTAACAACACAAATGGCTAACTTACAATGGAAAGTTTGTTGAATCTCAGTGAAGGCTCAGATTTGGGAAACACAGAGTAAACTAAAGGCAGGAGAAGTTCTCGTAGACTAGAAATTTATCTTACATCAGGTGGCTCTTTAATATGTGAATATATGTGAATTCATATATGTGAACGTGTAAGGTAAAGAATTTTTAGAAAAAAGTGCAAAATAAAAATGTAGGTGATGATATCACTCTTTAGGTTTTGTGTCATTGAATTTACCATGATATGGTATAAATCTAAGAATGACCGAACCTGTTTTGACCTGAATCATTACTATATTTTGATACATTTATTGAATTATGCATTCAAGTAAATACTGTACATTTAAACAAGTGTTTAAGCACAGTGTAATTAGGAGCAGAGCTGGGTTAAAATTTCAAAGGCTTAAAATTTTATTGATTTGTGTCAGGAGCTAGAGAAACAGTATATTGCTCATGGCATCAGAAACAAACAGTGGTCCTAAATAACAATGTTTTTGTCTTGTATTGATATCTACATTCTTTTGTGGAAAAGATTAGCAAAAAATGCAGAAAGGAAGGACTGACTGCCCCTGAAGGGCTCATAACCTGTGGAACAAGTATGACTTCAGTGCCAGAGCTCTAGTGAGGTAAGTGCTCTGAAAGAATCAAGGATAGTGTAAGGACAGAGAGGGGCATATATAAAAAGGAATAACGGAAAGTCAAAGTTTCAAATTAAATCAGGTTTGGAAAAGATCACATTTCTAATGCCTGTGAAATAAATTGATTTGGAGAAAGAAAAAGGCTTTGCAAGGTTGTAGAAAGTTTGGGTCAAATTTTGTTTATCCTGACACCAGCTTTTCAAACTTGTGTGCGTACATTATAGACTTCTTATAACTTCCTCTTTCTCCAGAAATTTCACCCTTGATCAGAATGCTCAGTCACAAAAGGCTGTGGGTTTGGTTTTTTTTTGGGGGTGGGTGTGTTGTTTTTGTCTGGTGTGTGTGTGTTTGTTTGTTTAATACCTCTAGTCAATTTGGTCTTAGAAGTACAGAATGATACATGGTTCACTTTCAGTATGTAAGTAATCTCATAACTAATCACTCTTCTTATTAGAAATATATAATGATTTCACTTATTGTTCTACAGAGCATGGAAAATTGTAAGCTGCAAAACAAAGAAATTGTATTCAGTATGCTATGCTCTGGAAGCCAAAGATTAATAGCGTACTGCCTTAAAACCAGAAACAAACAAGAAAAAGTGGAACTGCACCAAATTATTGTGGATGGTTCTAAACTACAGCTATAATAGCCTAATTTTTAATTGATATATACCTATAATTCCAGTGACTGTGTGGGCTTGCCTGATTAAAGTAGCTCATACTGTAGGCTATATGACATAGCTCTGTTTTGTGCTCTTTAAATGGTAATATAAATTAATAGGTATAGAGATACCTACATTTTTATTAATGAACAACTGTTCTGGGAATGTTAATTCATAATAATTTTTATGGCAAGGAAGTAACTTAAAATGTATCATTAATACCGTTAAGTGGATAGTACTAAACAATTTTTAAAGGTTAAAAGCTTTAAAAATCACAAATTACATCCTCTACCAAAAAAAGTGTCATTCAAGAAGTGTTATTCACTTTTTTTCCTTTCCTGATTAGTGGCTTGGATGTTAAATTTTTCATTTTCTTACATATAGATCTCTAATTCTTTTGAAACCCAATTGGGACAGTATATCCTAATTTTTGGTTTTGCATCATTATGACATCTCTAATTAAAACTGTAATGTTACTGATTAGTCATTTAACATAATGCCTGATTTTTCATATTCTTGTTTGCTTTTGATAAAATCTTAATACTGACATGAAATGTCACTTTCATTATAAATGCCACAGAATTGTATATGCAAAACTGCCTGTAAAGAAGAAAATTATGTAGAACTATTGGAAAAATAAAATAATTATACACAAAGAAATAATAAACCAAACATCCTTGATTACACAACTCCCTAGTACCTTCTTCACATGCTGCAGGTTCTTTGTTATTCTTTAAAAAACCAGGGCTCTTAGGAGACTGCTTACATAATTACACTTTTAATTAAGACTTTATTAGTTTAAATAAACAGTGATATTTCCATATGTCCGTGGCTGTAGTTTAGTTGTTTTTTAACCCACAGAATGCTAGAGTTTTGATCTATGCTAGAGTTTTGTACTATCTAGAGCAAGATAGTGGCAATGAACAAGTGTGACTTCTGTACGGCTGTAGGTTTCTTAAAATAAACAATTAAAAAAAACCTACCCAGAGGAATCAGGGGACTGCTCATGTGCTCAGCAGAGTAAAGGGTGAGATCTTCATTAATTCCAGTCATGAAGATAAAAGCCTTAGCTGGTGACTGCAAAATGAGATTTCATAAATTATTATTTATCTTGTATCTTAGAATGAAAATTAGCTATGTAAATAGTCTGATAGTCTCAGATTCCTGAGTCAAAATTTGAGAGATAATATATTCAACCTACCTCTTCTGTGCACCCCACACAACTTTTCTCTTGCTCACTGTATCTTGTGATACAATCCAATATTTAATCCATCACATTTTGGACAAGGTGGATTTGTTCATGGAAGCAGGTACGCAGACACAAGAAACTAGATGTCAGATTGCATACAGCATCAAATTCTTACCCAGTTACCGGCTGGAAGTAGTACAAAGTGACTTGCAGTAAAGTTGACAATGACCAGTGTAAAGTCTGTCACATGATCAGTGTAAAATCTATCATTAGGCATTATATGACACCATTTGGTTAAATCACTCTCTAGCTTGTAATGTCAAGACCTGGATGGATGACTCAGAGGCTGTGGGCTGGTGTGATTCATCCCCTTCAGACCTGCATGGCATATTGCAGACTTCAGACTCATGACAGAAGGCAGCCAGGGCTTCATTCATCTGTCTGCAAACAGCAAGCCATGCCAGGGGTATAGCAAGCTAAAGCATTAGTTTTTCATAGAGCAATGGAAATTGGAGCTAACACAGTTCTTTCTGTTTATTTCAGTTCTCACCACTGAAGAAAGATTAATACAGGACCTCACTGATGCTTTCCTAGACTCGATGTGAAACGTCCTTTATTGGTCTTGTTACAGTCCATGTATCAGGAGGGCTAAAGTCTCCTGGCTCACTGTCTTCAGACTTTCTAACAGATACCATACATGGCCATTAGGAGATACAAAAGATCAGACCCACTATGGATCTATTTTGTAAACACTTATGAATCTATAGCACCCCAATGCTCCCAGAGGCTGGTATATTTGTACAAACACGAGTTCAGAACGTCCTGTGTACTGAACTGGTATTTGCCAATCTCAACCACGTAATACCCATTTTGCTGGAGAAGGAGCACCAATGGCTAACCCTACCTTTCTCCTGGGTGTGGAGCCTGTATGCAAACAGCATACATATGTGCTTATTCTGGCTGGCTGGTGACTCATTTAGCAGACGGCAGTGATGTGTCCTACCAAAGCATGAGTGCTTAGGTGTGTAGGAGATTCTAGCAATTACAGGCTGCAACAGCAGATCTTCTCAGTGGAGGTGGCCAAGAGCACCTCAAAGCTGGCTGCACAGAGGATATTGAATTTAGATCAAAGTCTACCCATGCTTGTGTAGCACTTATGGACAAATCTGAAGATACCTAAAAGAGTCTTTGAAGCTCCAGTACAAACACTCTGGCTAAGAGTTTTAGACCTTCTAGCACCTTGGTGCAAGACTGTGGAATGATTTTTTTTCTCATAGCTAAGGATTATCACAAAATTCAAACTCTCGTCCCAGAATAAGGCACTGCTCTTTGACCTTGTCTTCTCAATTTAAATACATTGCAAAGTGTAGATTAAAAATTAATGGTACTTTTCGATTAATCGCACAAAACATCCTAAACATCCAAGCTGTCATTCTGTATATGCTGTTGTCCCAAGAGAATAAACAAGTGTCATATGAGTTACGCAGTCTGGTGTAAGCATCTCCACCAGAAGGTGAAAGATGCAGTCACTCTATCATTCCCTAGCATGTCTGCTGGCCAGGCCTTGTCTCTGTCATGATTCGACATTGAAGTGTTATCATCTCACAAAACAGTGCTTATAAAGGTCTATATATAGAGCAAGAGCTCTTTTGGGGATGGACTTTTCTTCTGTACCAGCTCACACAATGGCCCCAGTCTTTAGATGTTCTTAACTCTCTGAGAGCCCGCAGAGTTGTGGCAGCATGAGAGCACAGGCAAGTAGTGAAAGATGGTAAGAGGCATCTAGTCTGTCAAACAAAAGCAAATCTGAGTTTTAGGTTACAATTACAAATGACTGGCATGCAGAATAGGCCTTACTAGCTCTTACTCACTAAATAAACCAAACATGCATTGTTATAAATCTCATTAGACTGACAGTCGTGCCTTAGTGGTGACTGAAAGAAGCTAAATGCACTTATAATGGGACCTGATAAGTCTCGCTTTGAAAATATGTCTTATTACATTCTGAAATAGCTTGTATTAAACTAAACAATGAGGGACTTAATTACTTCAAATCCTGTTGATTCATTATGAGACAATAGCTTTTTAATATGATATTTGGCAGCTGACTCATCTCAGGACTCAGCTGGTGCCTTACATAACATAATGCTGTGATTGAGACACAGCATAAATCACGCAGCACTGAATCTCTGGGAAAAATACATCCACTATTGTAAATAACAGCATGTTGCATAGAGAAAAATCAATATCAAACCAAGTATCAGTTTTCTATTCACACATAATAAAACATTGCATACACAATTACTTTTTATGTTGTTGCTCACAAATTTCCTTGCTATTTTTTATACCGGGATTTCTTTCCAACCCTGCCACCCCTCATAAATAAAACAGCTGTGTAGGTAGGTAGTTTTCACTTACCAAATTAGAGCTGAGCCCCTAATATTGTTTCACCTGCTGTTATAATTAGACCCAGGAGAAAAAAAGACAGCTGTTTTCCTTCTCTATCATTGTGTCATCTTATTTGTATTAAAATGGAAAAAATCTTACAGTTCCAGAGTATTGTTCTGTAGCAGAAGCTGGCAAAGTCGATAAGGTTCAATGCAGACTGACCCTATTCCCTGCTGTGCCTTGACATTTCAGCACATATGGTATTACTCCATACTTATTATGATTTAAAATGTATGTGGATTGTGCCTCTTGCTCTGCTTGAAACTAAATCAATTTGAAACCTATGGAAGGATCCAAGAATAACAGTGTTAGTTCATTTTATCTTCAGTTCTTGGGTTGTGTACCATAAATGAATCTTATGCCACAGTGTTTCTGACATGAAGAGATACGAGAAGAGATGAACAATTTTGTGCTTACACCTGAGGAATGCATTGTAAGAAAGGCTGAATCCCAGGCTTTACTTGCTGGAGCTGCATTTTCATGTTAGCTGTAGGCTTGGGCTTGTACTTCAGTGTGAAATCCCTAGCTATCCTCTGTGTCTAGGTGTTGGCTCTCACTCTGGCACTAACCCCCAGTGAGCCCTGGGAAGGGAAACGGAGGAGGTCTGGGTGGGCGAGAGACAACCTAGTTTGTACTTGACTTCTGCCCCTGTAGGCAGTATACACACAACTGGACTGACCTCCTTGGCTGTCAGGGGTGTCTGTTAAAGTAATCATCTTCATTTAGTAACCCTGCATAAAAACAAGGGTGCAGTACCTGCCACTTGCATTATGGGGACAGTAAGCACTGTGCCACTCACACGTATGTGCTCATCCCTATGCCTAATGTAAAGGAAGCTACATCTGCACTGACGTCTCCAAGACCTACTGTAATATAAATGCATAGCAAATTAAATAGAACAAGTGATATTATGGGCAACAGTTTGGTACAATATCACAAATGAATTATCTGTCATAATCTGTATTAATTTATTCAATTGCCAATAACCTCTACCTTATTTCACTTGTCTTCTTGCTTATGGCAAAATCACATGGAAAATTAAGGAGGCGCTATGTTGGCCAAATCATATCCTCTTTCTCTGCTTTAAAGTGACATACATTTTCTGCTAAAACCATAATGACTCATTAACAGTGTGAGAGGTGCACTGATGGTGAAATAATGCATGAAGTTGTCAAAATTCCTCTCTAAACCAGGTTATTTCTGGGACTTCATTAATTGTAAGTTAAAATAGGTACTCCTACACTAAAAAGATTTGACAAATCGACATTTGAGAGGTTTTGGTGACTTCCTAAATTGGTGCATGAATACCTATGATTTCTGATTTATGCTCTGAAGTTGAACAATCCCTCAAAATACTAAGGTAATAAAAGCTAACTATGGTAATTTACTGTAGTCTGTGTGTTTGAAACCATGTAGGACACAAACTTAAAACCAGCCATAAATTAATTTACTATAACATCTTTTTACACTACGCTGGCAGTAAAAATGCTCTTAAAATGAAGAAAACACTACTCTTAGTTACCTTACTGTGTTTTTACATTATCGGTACATATTAAAAGGCCAAAAAGTTAATATTAATGATTCCAAATGACCCAGAAGTGTAACAAATATTATTGTTATGCTTCATTCTGTTGATAGGAAAATTTTTTGTAATGTATTTTACTTGACCTAATTTTCTTATGGTGACTGTAAGTGTTTGCAAAGTAACTGTTAACATATCAATAGGCATTGAGGTGTAGACCTCAAAAATGCAGAGCACAAAAATGTCTCACTAAAGTCAATGACAAAGACGGGCAGTTGGATTCTGTGGAATACTCCCAACCATGCAACTCGTTCACTGCTTTGTGCTGGCGAAAAATCCACGTGGAAAGGTATGAAATGTGGAAGCAGTGCCAAATATTCTCTGCTGTAGAAGACAACAGAGAACCAAGTTCAGCAAGCTCTTTCATGGTGTATTTAAAATACACACAGATGCACGTAGGTTGACAGCAGCCTTTTGCAGAAGAGCCCTGACACAGAGTGCCAGAGGGAGAAGCGGGTCTGTAAGTAGCCTGAGCTCAGGTTGTGTTTATGGTAGTTTAGCCGTGCAACACTAAGTTTCAGGCCTTCTGTGCCCAGTGATGGGATGCATACAGCTGGCTTAGAAAATAGGATACACTTCTACTCCATGGCTTGTACTCCTAGAGACAGTGGGGATATAGCCTGAATCTAAACAAAAGCATGCTGTCAGGTTATAGAATGTTCCTGGGAAATAAAAGAATATATATGCTGGAAAGAGAGTTGATATGACATTTACTGAACCATATGTATAAGGAGGCTCACAACATGCAGTAAAGAAGTGGGACTTTGAATGCTGTGTAACAGAAAAGGGATACTGTGGATAGGAAAAGGAAAGCATGATACAAGTGAGAATGCAGGAGGAATTTGTTATTGATGAAAGTGAAGCAAAAGTGCTGGAAGGTTTAGTGAGTACCGTAAGATATTTTGAAGAAAACTTATGATTTTGTGTAAAAAAGTGGAAAAACAGTAGCATAACCATCTAGATGTGGGACAAATGTCAGAGTTTTAGAAAAGAAAAATGTCTTCTGCTAGACCAGCTGCTGGAAAAAGATGACCGGATTTTGGAGACATGAGTTCTTCATCAAAGGGAAATTTTGAAGTTCTTTATTCTTAAATTTTTTTCTGAAGAGAACCATTATCAATTATTTCTCCATGTACAATAAAAATGAATGACAAAAATCTGCTCAGTGAGCATCAAAGGAAATTAAGTCAGTTACTAGGAAAAAAACAAATGTCTAATTCTTAGAGAAGATAAGCACTAGAAGAAAACAATGACATTGTGAATTGCTTTATTTTGGAGGTCTTTTAAAAATAGATTAGACAAACATACAGCCCATATATCCAAGACAGATTAGTCAGTCTTTCAAAGCCCCTTCTAGTCTTATTAGGAAATTTGCTTAGCGGTATGGTTGAGCTCTCATTTGCAAAGCCATGTTCACATGAGAGTTTCCTTATTCTCTTTTCCCCTTTTGAACTAATAGCTGCTACCTGCTGATTGCTGGGATTTTTACTGCTGTCTATCAACAGGAAATGAAATGCTGTTTAAATGTAAAAGGAGCTGAACTGGAGTCCAGTCCAAAGACATCTCATTCTTCTGCATATGTACAGATGTAAAAAATCTCTTTCCTCTTGCTGTAAGATGTGTTTGTCAGTCTATGGAGATATGTTTTTTCCCTTTTAACAGGGATAAGATGGTTTTAGGGTAACTAAACAATACCTTATTCTTTTTCTTCCCTTGAAAGTGAAGGTGAGGGGAAAGAATTGGGTAGCTCTCATAAAATAATTAATGAAAAATGCAAGGCACTTTTGGACTATAAGAGATCCATTCATTACTTTGCAATTCATGGACACTGCTTAATGTCATTCAGTGAACCAGAAAACTGTGGTAATTTCTAAATAGTTCTCAGATCTGTCCTGCACATCCAGCTACACATGTAGAGCTCAAACCATGTCTGTACACACTGCTTTTGCAAACTTTCAGGGCAGTTATGAGTTTTGAAATAGCTGCATATGGTCAAGTACCAAGTATGACGGGACTTCAGTATTCTCACTTCAGCACATGTAGACACAAGCTGAGTTTCTTTGGTAAATTTTTAATGCTGTAATCTACATGCAACAGTTGGAGCACTGTTAAATTATTTAAATTTTTTCCCATAAACAAGAGAAACTTTTATAATTATGTGACAAAACCAAATCCATCAAAGTGATAGTGTTCTTGCAGGGTGTGCTGATTCTTAGGTAAAAGCCAGTGTGTTACAAAGGAGGGAATGAACAGACTTGTACCACCAGCTTTCCAGGATTTAAAAAAACCAACAAGAAATAAGTAAGCCTAACATCCTTGGAAGGGAAAAGATCAACTCTTTACATAAAGTGAACTAGTACAGAAGATGCCAGAAGAAGATATATCATGGAAAAAAAGCCAAAGTAAGAGTAAAAAAGTAAACCTGTTTTATTTCATTTCTTAGACTGAGAGCTTTTTGCTCTCTGGGGTAGAATGAAATGCCTGAAGGGATCTCTGTTAGTGCTTGAAGAACAGCTTCTCCATTATTTCAAGACTCCACTCACTTTCATTTTGTTATTTTAAAATCACAGAATGCGTGTACCCCACACTACAGATATCCTGACTGATTATAAAAAGCAGTCCCTAGTTATTGCAGAAAAAACATTCAACACAACAAACTGCATATGTATGTATAAGAAAAAAACCCCAAACAACCACTAAACTATTTTTGTGCTCACAATGAAACTCTTTCAAACTCCTGCCCCTCTACTGTCTTTACCAGCTCAGCTACATAAACTTTTAGGGCAGTTTGCACTAAAGCCCAAGACTTTTGGCTACATGTCACAATTCCAAAACTCAGAAACCTCATGGAGAAAGACTGTCAGAACCTTTTTTCTAGATCACTGTAGCATTTCCCATGTTTCTCTACTGAAAACAACACGACAGTGTTTGATATATGGATAAAACACAAACAAACCTTAAATGTGCCAAGCTAAAAAAAGTATTGTAGCTTAAATCTTAAGCACTAAAACTTCACTTTAGAGCAGCAGGTACCCAGGACATCACAGAAATATGTGTTTGTAGCAGAATCTTCCCTTTGATTGATGTCCTTCATTCCTTACAGCTTCAGTGCAGGGCATGTGTCTTGGTTTTGCATGGCAAGGTTTCTGTGGCGGCGGGGCTACAGGGGCGGCGTCTGTGGAAAGCTGCTGGAAGCTTCCCCTATGTCCGATAGAGCCAATGCCAGCCGGCTCCAAGACGGATCCGCTGCTGGCCAAGGCTGAACCAATCAGCAACAGTGGTAGTGCCTCTGGGATAACATATTTAAGAAGGGAAAAAAACCCCACCAGGGACACAAACTGCAACTGGAGTGAGTAGTGAGAATATGTGAGAGGAACGACTCTGCAAACACCAAGGTCAGTGCAGGAGGAGGGGCAGGAGGTGCTCCAGGCACTGGAATAGAGATTCCCCTGCAGCCCCTGGTGAAGACCAGTGAGGCAGCTGTGCCCCTGCAGCCCATGGAGGTTCATGGTGGAGCAGAGATCCACCTGCAGCCAGACTCTGGACTCTCTGCTCCTACAGCCCACTTCTCTGAGCCACTGAATGATAGGAGCAAGTGTAAGGTTAGAGTGGAGCCACCTGGAGTCTCTGGTGTGGAGACAGATGTCCTAGCTTTCTGCTTGCAGATGTGGATCAAACTGGGTGGGGGGAGATAGAGAGATGGTGTATGTTATGTGATGGGGAGATGTTTTATTGATGTACGTATCCTCCTCACATTCCCCTACCGTAATTTCTCTGGCTGCATCCAGTCCTGCAGCTTCATCAGTCTAAACCAGATGAAAGCTCCTGTTCCAATCACAGAATGAAATCTCATTTCTGTATAGAATAAAATTTAACTGCTTGGCATTTTACAGTACCTGTAGTTTAAGAACCTACTTTGCATATTTTGAATAACAGCATGGCAGTTTAGTGGTTTATTGGTGTTTCAGGTCATAAAGCATAATTTTAAAGTGAAATTTTATTGGGAATATTAAAACTCAACAAATTTTTCACTGGAGAAAGAGTAGATTTTAATTTCAATTAGCCATTAATGGTGCTGGTCTTAGCATTTTATTCACCGTAGGTTATTTTGTAGTTCCTTGCTTATTAGCCTGTGATTGTAATCTCTCCAAGCAGATATATTTTCTTACGTCAGATTTACTGTAATTTTTACCTTTTATGAGACAAAACAGAGTTATAACAAAGGCTATTAGGAATTCTCTTTCCCCACTCTGCAAACCCAGAGAATTTTATACTGGTCTGTAGTACAGCTAGAACAATGCTCCAGAGAGGCGTGAGGTGGCTTTGAGTCAATCACGCTAATTGTTTCCATATTTTGCTAAGCTACTGCTATCTTCAGCTGCAATTACCATGACATCTGGCAAAGCACTGGGCTGGAACATTGATTATTCTAATGTTTCTCATTAGTAATCATTAATAACAAATGAATAATTCAACCGATTATCAATTAACCTCTGGCTAAGGTTTTTGACACTATTTTTCCTCTGTAGAGACTCACAGCATGTACTGTTTAACTTGCTCTGATGTTCACTTCGTCTCTCTTAGAAAATCAAATTGTATTTCATTTTACTCTGAAGCAGTATAATGTGTACCCTGTGTTTCAGAAGCACAACAGGCAATGTGCCCTATTCATTGAGAATGCATTTGTATTCTATTTACATATAACCATGGTGTGATTTCTCAACCTTGAGTGCTTACTCATATAAAGATATAAAACTGTACTTGGGTGGGCATGGGTATGTAGATCTATAAGTGGAGGCAGGGTAGCTGATAACTTGCCAGCAGTTATGCACCATTGTCTGAGTGCTACCTCTCAGAACAAATGAAGATTAGGAAGGAACATTTATTTCTTACCTGTAACACCTTCTCTGGGAAACTCTGTATCTGGTGAAACACTGCTGTGGCTTTGTCCTTGGTGTGTGGCTTAGTCAAACACATTTTGCCTAACATAATGACTCAGTTCCCTATAATTTCCTGTTCTCACATGTATATAGCAATTAAGACTATGGAAATATCATGGTGGTACAAACTGCATATTTTTTAGGAGTAAAATGTATCCGGGGTACATCTGCAAGGGCTAAATACAGTGGAAGGGAAAAAAATGGGAAAGCTCATTTGTGATTTATTAACTTATCACAAGATAATAGTAGCAGTGGAAGTAGAGGAATAAATAAATAAATGGTGGTGTCACCACAAACTCTTACCATATTTGATAATAAAAGCAAGAAGCAGAGATACTCCTGATTGTTACATTTTCCATGAATGCTATGAACACCTGCATAACCACTCACATATTTATGCTTACAGTTTCCTGCTTATACTTTGGGGCTTGTACTTCCTGGAATAAAGAACAGTATTTCATAACCCACATATGTCAAGCTGCCCACACAATCAAACCCCAGCTTTCAGCTGTTTCTCATGTTAAAGATGATCTTCAGCAATGGTGACGGCCACCTGGGAAGACAGATGTGGAGTGGAAGAGAGCGCTCACTGTACCAGCGAACACCTGGGGCACATCAGAGCAGCAAGACAGATCTGCCTCCGTCAGCCTAAGACCAATCTGTGAGCCCAACTCTGTGGCACAATGTAATGACTGCTATAAGCTATACCCTGTTCTTCTTGCCTTAAGGGATAGTAGGAGTTCAGAGTATTCCCAAAGTATACCCTTCACATTGGTTTCAGGAAGAATTCATGACATAGGACAAGCTTTTCTAATGTTGGTCTAGTACCCACCTATTATATCAAATGATTATCTTAGACCTAGATATTATGGCTTTTGAGCAGTTTAGAAAAGGGAGAACAAGTCAGAATCTTTATTTAGAATATAAATGCTGAAGCTGAAAACACAGCTGCCAGAGAAAAATACCAACTTGTTAAGCTGCTGTGACTGGCTGAGTTTGAAATGCAGGCAGTAGAAAACTGTTCCTCTTTGCTCTTCATGGATGAAGAGGAAGCAGTAAGTTGATGACCTGCTACTGAGTCACGACTGCTGGGAAGATGATACAACCAGTAATGCACTTAATTTTGCCTTTGGAAGCAGTGCTGACTGCTTTACACACCAACAAGCACTGCCCAAGGTGACTGAGCTTTAGGAAAAGGGACAAGTCATGAGATTTTTTAAATCTACAAAATTTCAAGGTTTGCATCCTTAAAGATATTCATCAGAGGACCTGCAAAACTGTGCCTCCTTAGGCTAATGAAATGCTACTGGATATGTTACTTGTAGATGTGGCACTTAGGGACATAGTTTTGTGGTGGACTTGGCAGTGTTAGATTTACGTTTGGACTCGCTGATCTTAAAGGTCTTTTCCAACCTAAATGATCTGTGATTCTATGACTCTGATTTGGGTGCAAGCCAGCATAACTCTTGCTATTTCCAAGCAAGAAAACAAACAAACAAAAAAGGAAAGAAATTTTCCCCACCATTTTCAGATCTAGTACTCCTAAGAAAGCAAACTCCTATAATTACAAACATATGCAGAGCCACAGACTTTACTTTCTCAAAGAAAACTGAGAAACATGCACAATTCTTCAGATTTCTAACCACCTGAAGTCTGAGGCTCTTTTATGTTCTGTAACACTTCTTATTGGTCAAAGAGTTGAATATAAACCCCTGCACCTATTTAACCCAAATACTTAATTAAAAAAGACAATATTAATGAGCTCTATTTTCTTCAAGAAGGGAGGTTTTTTCTTCAGAACTTCCTAATTTCTAAACATAGCTGAATTTCCATACTTTTTTTTTTTTTTTTTCTGGTAAATGTTAGGATTCTCCTGCATCTCTCCTTTAAAATATGAGTCGATCCAGCTTATGTAAAGGTGCTTTTTCTTTAAAAGTACTCACTGACTAATTTACATGAGGTATTTCAGGCTGTAGAACTTTAGTGAAGAGTCTGCTAAACCTAGTACTGACATTTGTTTAACCACTTATTTTTAACAAGAGTATTGGCTAATTCCGTCAATGTGACAATGGATCTGGTCAAATATTGATGATTTTGCTTGTGCAAGAAAGTCTTAAATCTTTTAATGATCAAAGGACAGAAACAAGTATATCTAAAAACCAATTCCTTCCATCCCAAAGCAGGCATATAATGAGTCAAATGTGATCAAATGGGTCATTCTGTAAAATATTTTATTTTCTTCATTCTATAGGAACTCTAACACATGTACACCAAATAGACCTACAGTTAACTGATGTTGCTGGTATGCAACTGGATAATAATGTCTAATTAGGCAAACTGTAAGTAATTTTTAGTATCTGCTTTTGGACTGACTGAGTTCAGTGGGCCAGATTGTCCAAATTCTATTATATCTGAATAGCAATGACTAGGTCCCATTTTGAAATAGTGTAAATGGCTACAGAGCATACAAAGGAGAAGACCTGGCACACTGCTTTTATTCATATGTCTCTTCTGCTCAGCCAGCTTGTAGTCATTTTGATTCATTGCTTTCAGTAAACTTCAGTATTTCAATCTTCGTAGTCACCCCGGGAATAACACTCAGATTGCCTTCAGTTACGTATTTAATGTGAAGGACTTAACAGGATGCTATGCATCATGAGACCCTCCAGAAGTGCAAAGTCATGTGTTTTGCTTGCAGACATGGTTAAAGAGACTATAACTGTCAGATGAAGCACAAAAAGGAGGAAGATAAGAGCATTCACCCTGTCTCTCTCTCCAAATGATGTTTAAACAGAAAAAAATATTGGTGATCTTAGAATCATAGAATCATAGAATGCTTTGGGTTGGAAGGGACCTTGAGAGATCATCGAGCCCAAGGTATTTGGTTGTTTCCTTTCAGCTTTGAGGAATGGGTCTAGTAACTAAAGGCTTGTATCAAGACAGCACTGAGGACGTGTTGATGGGGAACACTGCAGCATAGGCTTTGTCTTTCTCTTTTCTTACCCTTTTTCCCCCCTCTCTTTCTCATGCACACACACTTTCTACTTTAACTCCCAATCCCCAGTGTAGTTGAGCTCCTGAGAGACACTTGTTCCTCCATTTAGGTTGTTCCTACTGTTCCACTTATTTTATCCTTATTGTGCAGCTGAGAACAGGAAAAGGGCGAATTAGCACAGGTCCCATCAATGTAGAACTATTAAATCTGAGTTGATGCAAAAACTAAGACTCAGCAAAAAGAACAGTAAACAGAACTTCCTGCCAGAAGCTGAAATCTTGACTTTTAGCTGAAGCAAAGGCAAAGTAAAGCAAATAACTACCATCCTGTGACTCAAAGTTAAGAGCAAAATGCCTGGTACTGTTGTACTTTTATGCAGGTGTTGGATGCAAGACACTAATAATATTCCTGAACTGGACAAGAAATAAATATCTTCTGCATACCTTATTGTAAAAATTAGGGAGTGATTTTTGGAGGAAGGTAACACTCAAGAGGTGTAGTACCAGAAAAGTCTTGCAAGAGTATCTTTCTTTCTGAGAACACTGATACAAATCTTTAGTATGTGTATTGTATGTTGCATACAATTACAAAAATTCAAGTAACATAAAACCTGATTAAATCATTCGTCCTCACACTGATGCAGAAGGTGAAGGTACCATTTGGAGCCTCAGGTGGCCCATTGTACTGGCTCTGTAAAGGCATAAGTGTCTCAGAAATTATATACAAGAGTATAAAGGAGGATCACACCCTACTTAGTGATTCTTCAGTTTCAGAGGTTTACTTTGTGCCTGGGCCCTTCCACGGGAGATGGGAAGCAGGTCCAGGCTTATGTGCTTGGATCTGGAGGGTGATACTTAAACTGCTTCCACCTGTGCTCTCACCAACAGCTGTACTGAACTGGGAGAGTCTGCTTGTAGGGTAGTAGAAAATTCATTTTTAGTCTTTGCTTTCCTAGCTTCTGCTTCTAGATGGTTTTGATTTATTTTATATTCAGTGATTACACTATAAATCAGGACCTTAAATCCACCCTGTATCTTAAGTCCAGTGCATCCTAGCCTGTGTTCTGTCAAAAGGGGTAGCTAGTGCTGTCTTGAATGCTTTCTAAAAAGTCTGGCTAACATATAAATTTTCTTATTACAATGCTTTACAGCAGCAGTAAAGAGGAAAAAGGAATGCTTTCTTTTCCTTTTTTCCTTTGGCATGTCAAATATTTTTGTTGTTTTTCTTTTCCAATAGCAATAACCATAGGATTACTTAAACTGAGTTCCCCACAATTTCAGATTTTTTAACTTTGTTCAACTGTTTCATACAGCAGCAGAGACATATTAACACTGTTACTGTCTTGTATGTGTCCCTTTCATCTGAATGAACGTAGCATGACTGCATGACATGTTTTCTTTCTTCTGGATTCTATCAAGGGGTGTCCATGTGTTCAGGGATTTTCATGCACATAAAGTTAGGGGACATGAAGAACCTCTTCTTTTCTATAGGTTGCCTTCTTTAATACTCATGGATCTTCTGTTAAAAGAGCATCTAGGATAAAAGTTGCATTTTTTCAGAACACTTCACAGCATGATGTAGTTATATTTGTCAAAATTACATTGTTAATGCTATAAAGACACACACTGCAGAGCAGTGTAAAGGAATGATGTGCCTCCCTGAGGCATGGAATCAGAAATAACATGTGAAAATAGGGAATTCAAACTCCATTAAATCTTTTTACAGTCATGACCTAGATGATTGAAAAAAAAAATAAAATAACAGACCTTATATAGCCATATGTGGAAGGAACAATAACAGGCACTTAATACCTTCTTTTGTCTAGTGCCTCCTTATACATGTAAATTCTTCACTCAGAGTTGGCAGAGTAGCTCTACAGAGGACTAAATAATTGGAAGGATATCCAGTTTACAAATTTGGTCTAGTGACTAGCATTTAACTTCTCCTCTCCCTTCTGCTACTTCTTTTCTCTACCCCATGCATTTCCAAAGAGTTAAGTTTTACCATTTATAACACTTAAATTATGTCTATTTCCCATTATAAAACTGATCTGACAAATATCCTTTATTTCAACAGACCTTAATGTATGACCATAAGAACAAACAATAAATTGAAGGAAGACCTGAGTATTTCAGAAAGGCGTTTTCAAATTTTGAGATAGCGTGTGTTGCTAAGGAAACCTCATCTTTTCTCTAAGCCTGGTCAGGGAGGATGGATCTCAAATAAAGCAGATTAGTACATAAAATATGCTTACCACTAAAAGTAGGAAGTGGAACAGATTTAAATAAATACAGTAAGACTGATCAGATGTATTTGTGATACAGATTACTGACAACAACAATATACCAGTAAACAACATAAAACATCTTATTCATGAGACATTAATAGCAAGCTGACATCACATTAGTTATATTCTAATCCAGCTTGTTTGAAATAATGGATGTAATACGCCATAATGCAGTGCTATACAGATTGAATTGGCTTTGTCTTCTTTGTCCAGAATATCAAATGGAAGAATCATTATTCTGCTGCAGCATGCCAGCTTCTATTTATGGATTGTCAATTTGTTTTCCTAGCAATTCATCCAAACATGTGTCATAAGAGACCCTCCCAGATGCATACTCACTCTTTCAAAAAATGTGCTATCTTTTCCACAGTATTGTTTCAAAAGAAGTGGTGTGGTCTTAAATAAAGTGACATATAAAACAATGTTATCTGATTTAAACATTTTGGCCTCAACTGGTAGTCAAGCCCAGCGCTTGCAGCCACTGAATTTTATCTGTTGACTTCAGTGGGCACTTAATCAGTCCTTATAAATTCTAAATTAGTATTGCAGGTTTCATAAAGTATTTGTTTATATATTAAGAATGAAATACTGTAGTTATGTTTAAATTTCAGCTTGGCTCTTGTGAAAATGTCTTTGCTGTACAAAATACTACAGCTTAATGATATATTGCACCATGTGGGCCATATATATTTTATAGGAAATTATGCAAACTACACCATTAAAATATACTTACAGATTCCTTTTGCACATTAATTCTTATGAGATAGTAAGAAGAGACATCCAGTACTTTAGCGCCCTTTGTGTCTTTTTCAAGACTGTAATTACGTGTGTTCAGACCTGACTTTGCAGAAATAACTAGGTGCCTCCTTCTACATACTTTGTATTTTTTACCAATTGCATACTCAATACATTTTTAAAATCATTTGAAATATTTCATAAAACATATTCTTCTGTCACAAGGTCTCAAAGTAAAGAGAAATATGTGATTTAAGTCTTCATGGCATGCATCATAATATTTAGTTTTCGGAACAAGCCTTAAAAAAACAAAGGAGGGGTGGAGCACTCATTGTAACTCCATTGGAATAAACCTTTAAGAAAACAGAGAAGGGATGGAGGAGTTACTGTAACTCTTCTAGAAATAATTTTTTTTCTATGACTGCTAAACCAGGGTTGTGGTCTTACTTTCTAAACCTCATGAAGGGTCCTTGTCACATTGTGACTAGATTGCTCTTCCCACTCAGCAGAGTGGCTACAAGTTTAGTTTACCCTTGGTGTTTGGAAATGCTGAGACATTATGACTGAAGTGTTCACACTCTTGATCCTTGTATCCTTTACCCCAAAGAGAATAAACAAAAGCAAAAAAAACCAAAAATTGCTGATCCCTGTTTGCTGTAATTGTGGGCTGCTGCTGGTTTGTATTAGAGGCAGCATCAGTGAAAAAGCTATAATTTTTTCCAAGTGCATACACACACACACAGACACACATGTCAGAAGACTTAAGACTTCTGACAGCATGTAAGAAAGAGATCTTCAGGCAGCAGTAGAAGTGATGGAGATAGAAGAGGATAGGTAAGAAAGCTAAAAATTATTTAGATAGCCTTATTAACTAGCAGTGATAATTCTAGCAAAATCACAGATTGTTGTATTGGTGCTAATTTTTAGTTACTTCCTGGCACTCTACAGCGATAGCTGTTTCTGACAGCTTCTGAACTAGCAGATGGGTATTTACAGGTTTAAGAACAATGTATTTTCCAAGTATAATTGCATGTGGCCAGAAAGCCTACACTCCCCCCTTTTAAAAGCAACTAAAAGCTCTTCATTTTGAATGAACTATCCTAAAAGTCAAGGAGAAATCTTCCCCACTGTGGTGACATGCTACTGACCCTGGAGGACCAGCTGGCTTTGACGACAACAATCAGTGTCCTGGTTTCAGCTGGGATAGAGTTAATTTTCTTCCTAGCAGCAGGCATAGTGCTGTGTTTTGGAGTTAGTATGAGAAGAATGTTGATAACACGCTGATGTTTTTAGTTGTTGCTGACTACTGCTTATGCTAGTCAAGGACTTTTCAGCTTCCCATGCTCTGCCAGGCGCACAAGAAACTGGGAGGGGGCACAGTCAGAATAGTTGATGCAAACTGACCAAAGGCCTATTCCATACCATATGATGTCATGCTCAGAATAGAAACTGGGGTGGGGGGGGTGGGGGTGGGGGTGGGGTTGGCCAGGGAGCAGCTATCACTGCTCGGGAGCTGTCTGGGTATCGGTTGGTGGGTGGTGAGCAATTGCATTGTGCATCACTTGCTTTGTATATTGTTGTTATTATTATCATTATTATATTGTTATTATTATCATTACTATTTTATTTTATTTAAATTCTTAAACTGTTGTTATCTCAACCCAGGAGTCTTTCTCACTCTTTCTCCTCCAATTCTCTCCCCCATCCCATCGGGGTAGGGGGAGTGAGCGAGTGGCTGCGTGGTGCTTAGTTGCTGGCTGGGGCTAAACCACAACAATCAGCATGGCTGGGCCTGAAGTTAGAGACAGCCTGGATTTGAAATAAAATTTTAAGTATTATTGGGGTCAAAAATACAACATATACTTTTAAATTTCTAAGACAGAGATATTTCCCATTCCTCTCATTCTTATGTTACAGGTTCCAGGGTTTTGGAAAAACATAGCAAGTTCAGAACTCTATTTTCTTTAACAAAACAGTGCATTTCAGCCATCATTTGCCCACTCTTTTTTTTTTTTTTTTTTCTTTTAATACACTTTTAGGAAATAGCTTTAAACAGTGTGGTGTGTCAAATAACTTGAATCAAGAAATGGCAAGCTCCTATCTCATAAGTTATTCACCAGTGAGAAGTTTCTGACCTAAAGTAGCTTAGGTAATATCATTTTTGCTTGATTTACCTTTTTTTTCTAAACTTGAAGCCAGTTATCCTACATGCTTTCTCACAAAATATGTGACACTGCTGTCTAACTTGCTGGCACTCCTCTCCCCAGTCTGATTGTCTATTTTGTTGCCATCAGGAACCAGCTGTGGTTTGTGGCAGGAAATGGGTACATCTCCAGGGCATGGCCTTTTCATTTCCACTTGGTTCTGAAAAATATATCGAAGGAGTAAATTCCCTGGCCAAAAACCCTCTCAATTTCTCAGCAAAGCTAATATACTCGACCTTTTGAAACAGTCTTCATTTCCCTGTCTTATGGCTCACAGTTGACATACACACTGAAATAAAATTTCCCATTAAGAATTGTGTTTCATACTGCTCTGTGCTCTGTCTAGCTTTGTGGTTCACTTTCTCACACACACACAGAAAAGGAGTTTTGTTCACAAAAGTAAGCTGGACTCACACCTTTAGGTCTTCTAAATCTAGACCTCTAGACCTTCTAAAGCATTTAACACCTGGCCTTTTGCAGCCTGAGTTAATGCCTTGAAACATCTCAGTTGAAGCTTGAGCTTTCCTCCTTTTGTGAGCTTTTGCTCACAACTACTCTACGAGAAGGTCTGGTGTGAGAAGAGGGAAGAGAGCTCTTGGAATAGGAAGGTAATTTGGGCTCCACGGGGTAGGCAGGGAAGGCGGAGGTGTAGAACAGGCCAACAGAGGTTAGAACTAGGAGCCAGGAGGGAGAAGAAATCCAGAACCACTTTCCCCACCTTCCGAAGGCAGGAAGTTTGGTTATTGTTTTTAGTCTGTATTTAGTAAATATGTATATCTATGGCAGATAGTGTCTGGCCAGTCTGGTCTTTGACTATTTCTAAAAAATAAGAACAAAACTTAACAAGACCCTGCCACAAATTTGAAGCAAATGTGGTGCAATGAAACTGAGTGCAACTAGGATAATTTATGATGTTTGTAAAGCCCTAATTCAGTGCATTTTTCTGTAACAGAGACTATACGAGACAATTACAGGTAAAAGCTGGTAGGGTCTAACAAGAAGGCAGAAAAAAATAGAATGCTAAATAGCAGAAAAATAATTAACACAACAAATGTTTAACAGAAAAAGAAATGCCTACAAAACACATGCATTAGCCACCTTAACCCCTTTATGTAATAAGCTTATGTTACCTGTGAGATGGTAATATACCCCCCCAAAAACCTGTGAATAAAATGGGTGTGGTGTCACCTGAAATTAATAAAAAAAAAAGCTAGAAAGATGGGAGGAAGCTGTTTATAAACACATGCTTCATTACAGAAAGCTTAAAAATTGAAAGAACAAAAAATTATTGTCTATGTTTTTATGAGCTTATTTATGGAAGACTAACATTTTGAGAAACATATAGATTCTCCTATATAAGAAAGAAATGAGGAATTCAAAAAGGTTTGAGAGGTGAGGATCATGACTGGTAGTACTTGCAGGCAACACAAAGCAGAGGAAGACTGGAGCTCTTACTCAGGCTTTGCTTGTTGAGTAGCTCCCAATAGCACATTCCTTTATCAGAGATGTTGCTGCTTCTTTCAACTCAGACAGATTTTAAAAAAGCTCAGATCCCCCCTAGGAAATGGAAAACACTGTGGGAAATGAAAACAGAAAGAGAAGGAGCACTTCAGACATATTGCTGCAGCTATAAATTTGAGTTCTTGATATTTATACTATTGCGCAGTTCGTGATTAGCTTTCTGAAACTGGCACTTGAGGGATCTCTCAAGCAATTATTCTCTGAATATTGCTAAAGATAAAGTGAGTAAGTCTTCAGAAAAAATACATCTGGCTACTCTTTAGCTCAGCATTGTTCATGAGATCAAAAATAGTAGCAAACCATTTTGATAGAAGGGGAGGATTATCTATATTTCTCAGACAGGCAAAAAATAGATGAAGTCTTTTAGATTGTGTGATTTATGCATAAGTTTGTCGTTAAAGCATGATTTACACAAGTTTTAGGGCTTTTTGAAAAGCCTTTGTATTAAAGTAGATGCTACAGCAGGATTAGTAAATTGCACCTTCTGGTCAGATGTGTTTTGATTTATTCACAGAAACTGGAGTTTTCCCTCAGTGTCCCAGCAAAGAGCTTTTGTATTTGTCTGTCACTTCTTGACATGAATGGAAGATGAAAGCAAATGGCTCCCGCTGGACATACTGTGGGATAGACATCTTCAGGGACAGGTTAGGGAATGCAATGTGAAAAAAAAAAAAAAGAAAAAATAATGCTCTAGAGTAGTTGGTCCATGATAGCAGAAGAACTTCATTTTAGGTTTATTTACCTAAACCAAAAAAAGCTCCTGTGGTCAAGGTGTGACACTTGTTCTACTTCTTCTTGCACAAGTGTCGCTTTGGATGTACTTTAGCAGAGCCATACAGACAGGTATGTGCCCCTGAGAGATTGATGGATGATGGTGGACAAGTTTGGTGAAGACCTTGTTTCAGATGTGAATTGCAATGAGCTATTAAGACCCCAGGGAAGGAAGAGAAGGAGTTAGTGTGATGTCACATCTGACGTGCAGTATGTAAATTGGTGAAGCATTGTGTGCTTTGCTATTTTACATTTTTTGATGGAAGTAGAAAGGTAACCGTACTCTCATGTGAAGAGCAGGAATAGCATCTCATGAGATGGCTCTAAGCCAGAGCCAGTGCTGCTATTGCAAACTGCAAGAACAACGCTTCACAAAGTCTGCACACTCTTTAGCTATCTGCAAAGGCTTCCTCCATTAGGAGCATTCCATATATTTTTAATCTAATATTACCTAGTCTAATAATATTTTTTTTTTTAAATTCAATTATGCCATTGATCTATGTTGCAAATAGGCTAGTGCAATTAAGCTTGTTTTCACTGCAGGTTGTATAATGTTTTTATAACCCAGCATAACAGACATTGTACATCTGCATGTGATTTAGTATTTGCTATTAATGTTATATAGAAGTTTTACTTTTGTTAGAGCAACAATAATTTTAAAACACATTTTGCATAGTTAGAGTAGCTGGCAGTGTGGGTTGAGATGTATCCACTATGTCATACAATAATACAGTCTTTTATAGTTCATGAATATATACCCTGCAAATTATAAGTCACCTACTTCCTACCAAAAGAAACTTGTTTTCAAAACTTGTTCCAGCATGATTATGCAGGGAACAGGCATAAAATATAAAGGATGTAAGTTTCAAAAAGTAAGAGCTGCTTGTTTCACAGAGTATTTGGCATGTTTCACTGAACCTTCTAAAAATGGTAGAAGACAAATCTGTGAGAAAAGCAGAATGTTCTGTATTTCCTTAATCACATTTCTAGTCTAGTGTGGAACATGCTTTCTCAGAGTCAGTGTGTATGTGACAACTAGGGATGGGACTGGTATTAATTCTGAAACTTAGTGAATTTTGATTGTCTCATCTTGACAAAGAAAGATCATGAAATATAGTCACTGTGTTTTACTTGTGAGGCTTAGATCATATATCAAGCTGCAATAAATATGTAACACTTGAATAAATCAATGAAAAATACCTACCTAGAAAAAAATCAAACAACAAGCCCTTTTTTTCCCTATTTTTCCTGGTCTGTTCCTTTGGTTGGAAGGAGACTGGGACTCATGACAGAAGATACTATTAGAAATTTAATTTTTAAATACAACATAGAATCATAGAATTTTTTAGGTTGGAAAAGACCTTTAAGATCAACATCAATCAATTTAAGTGGTTGCACAGCTCTCTAATTTGCTTTCCTCAAGGAATTTCCGTTTGTAGATAACAGACTCTCAAGGGGACTAATCTAATTGGATCCCAGCCTGGCTTTAGCCAGGACACTGGCACAGTCCACATAAAAACTTCCGAATTTTATTAGATAACCTACCTCTTTCCCTAAGTATTTAGACAGGTACAGATATTCTATTTTGGGGGGGCAAGATGAGGGGAAAGGGGTGAGAGGAAAGTAACAGTGTTTTTTAATGAGTTTCCTGTTATGTATCCAAAGCTTTTTTTGCAGAAAGTAGAAGAAAATTGTTTGATGCTGTAGATTAATTTTAGTCTGACATTAAGGGCTCAGACTGCACTATACAAGCTCCTGAAGCTGCACAAGAACAACTTCTCTTTGTTGAATTATGCTGAAACACACATGGGAGTCTCTAAACCTTTGGCACAAATGCCCACAGTAAATACAAGATTATTGCTGACAGGCCAGAAGTGGTATTTGAAATCATGGTAGAGGGATTTGAAATCATGGTCAGGGATTTCCCAGACCAAGGGATTTAATAAGCTGACTAATGCCAAGGAGCTCTGACTTCCATGTTATGGGATATTAAACAGTACTGGTCCCAGTATGGACCCCTGAGGGACACCACTCATTACCGGCTTCTGTTTGGATATTGAGCTGTTGGCTGTTACTCTTTGGACATGGCCATCCAGCCAATTCCTTATCCATCTAATAGTCCATCCATCAAATCCACATCTCTCCAATTTAGAGGCAAGAATGCTGGGCGGGGGCAGAGGGTGAGTGGAGAATGTATCAAAGGCCTTACAGAATCATAGAATCATAGAATGGTTTGGGTTGGAAGGAACCTTTAAAGGTCTTCTAGTCCAACCCCCAGCCATGGGCAGCGACATCTTTCACTTGTCCAGGTAGACAATGTGATTAATAAGATTCTGCAACTACTGATTGACTAGTGCAAAGGTGGCAGAGAACTCTTCTGAAAACACAGATTAGCACATGCTCAGCTCATGATATTTGAGAGGTGTGCAAGTGTGGCTTGATTTGTAATTAATAGTTGTTTCTAATCAATATAGGAAAGAAATACATTGCCCTTTATTTAAATACTTCATTGACATCTACTACTACAATGTTGAAATGTCAGATACATAATCTACAGAAAATCTAGAATCCAGAAAAAAATACTTAATCTTCAGTATATTCAGATACATAAATATGAAAGAATTGGAATATTGATTGAAATATTTGTTTTTCATTTTCTGCTCATAGTGAAGACTCCATGTAGCTGAGGTATTCATAAAGCTTTGAGATCCTTATAGCTAATTTTGGGAGGACCAAAAATATCTGTTTGCCAATCATTTTCAATTCCAATACTTTGTAAAATTTAGTGTAACAAAGTATTATCATATAACATTTATAACTCTGAACTTGTAGTCATTTATATTCCTTTTCATCCGAAGTATCTGAGTATTAATGATGACTCAATAATTAATGAGATTATCAAAACAGTTTCCCCCATTTCTTCTCCATCAGGTAAACTTGTACATTGAAACACACCTCAGGATTTGGCCATCATCCCTGTAAAATCATCTAACATGAAGATCAGAAAACCTGGATTCTGTTCCTCTTTTCTTGGTACAACCCAAAATGAAAGACAGACATATTCTTCTTTTAAAGATATTAAGTCAATTTGACAAGGTACAGTACAAATTTCCTTCCTAAATTAATTTTAGTTATCTTGGAATAATAGTTATCTAATAATGATAACTCTCCATCTCAAATATGTTAATTGTCACACACAGCAATCTCAAAGGTTCTTCTGTACCCTTTGATAAATGCTGATTCACGACATAGTTGAATTAGAAGATGCTATTCTAAAAGTTAGCTGTTTTCAAAAAAGTGTTCTTTTTGATAAGCTGATTCCTCCTCTGCCTCCTAGTTAAGTCTCTTGTGACCATTGATTTACATCAAAGATTTGCTGACAGTTCAGCATTCTCAGCTTATCCTTATGATTGGGAGAAGAAATGCCATATAGCTTGGGTCAGTTATTCATGAGAGGGAGAAATGAAATTCCTTTGATGAGGAACAGAACAGTAAAGTATTACTATATTGCAGTTCTTACAGTGCTACATCGTTATGACACCCAGACTTACAGGACATGACAGATGACTGAAGGCAGCTGTGTTAACTCATTGGGTGTGGGTGTCTCTGTATGGCAAATTTAATTTTTAATATGAAATACATCGATTGCTCAGTGCAGTCCTTTTAAAATGCTTTACACAAAGGAAACGGGTATTTTGATATGATCAGTTGTTAATGACAACTGGAACTGTTCATAGCTGATATGATTTATGGTGTCTAGCAGATGAAAACCTATATTTGATGTTAAATGCAATTTTTTCCTTGCCTGTTCAGCAGCATAAACTGAGAATACTTAAATGTCAACCTACACTTAAATATTAGTTTGAAAATTTACATTCTTCTTGTTTCATGCTTATTTTGCTTGGGAACAAATGTTCTGTCATGAAACTTGAGCAATGATCTAATAATACATAGAAATTTTTTATAAACTGGATATAAAAAATTAGCTTTGGAATAGGAATGAAATTTTGGGCTTTTAAATAAAGTTGTACCTAAAGAAGTAGTTGTCAGCAAGACCTTCAAGTCAATGATCATTGTGTCCCTTGCAGGAGCATATAGAGTTTGTTCACGTGTTTGCAATTCCAAAATGTGATCACATGAATTAATCTTGATTCATAATATTACTGCTGAATTTTTATATCAGAGTAATCCATGGAGGAAGACAATGTAAAGAACATAAGGTGCATGGAAACTTTTAAAAGGCTGGATGAAACTGAAATAACCTGTCCCAGATTTTGCTGTTAAAAAAACTAAGCAAGAGGAACAAAATGCTTTTTTGTTTTCTTGACTGGCAAGAGCAAAGTTCACTTTTGCTGTGGTGGTGGAGAGGGGATCTGTGGCAGTGGTGACCAGACTGGAGGGAATGTGAATGGAGACCTCTCTCTCTGTCTTAAATTCTGTAAACTTCCCACTCTTAAGAACTCCACTTCTTTTCCTATTCTCCGAAGTACAGGACTTTCCTGAAGTGTTCAAATAGCAGGAGCAGCTGAGGCTGCCTGAGGACTCTGGCTGCTTTAGCTGCCCATGCTGCCTGTGCTCCCATGCCCACCACCACTTCTACCCACACTTCCACAGGTCTGTATAAATACATGTTTGTGTCTGGGTAGCATTAACTACTTCTACAATATGCCCCAATTCAGAAGACTGAAGAACTAGCAGCTATACAAGTTGCTTCTAACATTTTTGTGTCCCCCCCATGTTATTTATTTATTTATTTGTTTATTTGTCTGAAGTGTAAAAAAGGACATCTCTGGTTTTGTATTAAGCCTCTTATTAATGTATCCATTTGTAAGAATTATTTTTTTTTACTTTTTAGTCACCCAAGGCAGGGACCTGATGGACAAGAGTGGACAATTTGGACTGATGTTGAAAAGGTCAAAAGGTCACCTTTCAGCAGAAGGCTGTGGATTTATCTTTCTAAATGACTATTTTAGTATTTTTGTATAAGCTTAAGCAATTGGAAAGTGTAGGTTTTAAAACAGTCAATGGATAAAAAAATTAAATAAACACTGATTCTCATTTAGATGAACTCAGCTCTGAAAATTTTCTAGGGATAAGTCCCAAATGAATGGTCTTGGATGGACCGAGAAGATTATCCATTTGCCAGAAATTTGGAGCAAGACAGGCCTTTTTAGGAAGGGTAAGACAAGAATAAAAAGACACTAACTGGCTTACTAAGGCAGAACTACTGAAACAGTACTTTCAAATATACCAAAGTATATTTAGCAGTGCTTAATATTTTCAAGTTCATGATTTATTGGATGAACCGTAGTCGATGACATTTGTGCAGCTCAATAGCTGTTCAAAGAATGGAAAGAATAGCAGCAGTTTTGTCTAGTAATTCAATGATAAATTCATTTTTGTGTTGAAGCAGCTTTAAGGCTAAGCAGTAATGGAAGGGGCATGGGAGAACATAGAATAGCTGTGAAAGAGGCAGTGATATTAGAGATACAACATTGGATTTGACTGCAATATCATGTAGAAAGATTACCCTGGAGGACTGGTAATCTATAAAAAAGGCAACTGCAGACATAAAAATCATGCGTAGGTTGTATTAGTGCAAATATATTTTAAAGCTTTCCTTCATGTGAAAACATTCCTAGAAAGATGGATGAATAAAGATCAGAGTGTTCAGCCCTGATAGGAATGCCACTGGTGCTTGCTCATTGCAGAGGCAAATTTGGAAATGTTGCCCCTGAAGAAAATTACATGTAAATGTAACATGTTCTCTGGTATCTTTAATTTGACAAATCAGAACTGGGTCTCTGTGCTATATTACACACTTTGAAGTTTCTTTCCCCCAAATCCACTTTCCTAGTTTTTAGCTGTTAGAGGTATGTCTCTCTCTTTTTCTCCTCCTCACCCCCCACAAGAGGCAAAGACATTGCAGCATCTGAGACTGTCTCTAATTAAAATTTTAATTATTCAAAAAATTCTAATTAGTAACACAGAAGAATCATGACACATTTTCCTCTAGTTATCAACTGTTTCATGAAGGAAGGGATGTCAATATTAGGAGTGAAACTTTGAATAACTAGACAATAATGATAATGCAAAAATAGCCACATTAACTAGCCTGAAAACAATAGTAACCCAGGTAGTGCACAGCTTGTATACAGGTTAGGTGGCAGTCATAATTTTGTTATGCTTCTTCCAAACATGATGTTCAGCCTCTTGTAGCACGGTGCCTCCAGCTGCTGCTCCTGGCCTGCTGTTCCTGCTCTCTTCTGTCACCCTACCAGCCAGTTTCCCCTCAGAGGCTTTTATACTGCTGAATCTTTTATTAGGTCTATATCAGGCTATGAAGCAACATGGTACTACCTAATGAACAATCAGATTTGTTGGTGTAATTCCACTTCCCTTGGTGGGACAGTATTCCGGTCTTCCTTGGGTTTAAAATAGAACTGTGGACAGATGCTTTTAACAAAGCTTTTCTGACATTAAGACTTGACTTCCATCATTTGCAAAATAAGTTTTGTCCAGTAATGGTGTTCAGTAGCGTCAGTTTTCAAATAAATGTGAAGACTTGCTTACAGTTCAGCAGATCCAAGTGAAATGGATTGGGGTGGAGTTTTCTGAGAACACTACACAGTAAAATCACTTCTAATACATTAACAACAAAAAGAGAGCCAAGGAGAATCTCTATCCTTTGCTGGGTGTGTGGGGGGGGAACATTATCACCAAGGATGAGGAAAAGGCTGAGGTACTTAATGCCTTCTTTGCCTCTGTCTTTAATAACCAGACCAGTTATCCCCAGGGTATTCAGACCCCTGCACTGGAAGACAGAGACAGGGAGCAGGATGGAGCCTCCATAGTCCAGGAGGAAGCAGTTAATGACCTGCTACACAACCTGGATGCTCACAACTCTATGGGACCAGATGAGATCCACCCAAGAGTACTGAGGGAGCTGGCGGAGGAGCCTGCCAAGCCACTCTCCATCATCTATCAGCAGTCCCGGTTAACAGGGGAGGTGCCAGACAATGGGAGGCTTGCCAGTGTGACGCCCATCTAAAAGAAGGGCGGGAAGGAGGACCTGGGGAACTACAGGCCTGTCAGCCTGACCTCGGTGCTGGGAAAGATTATGGAGCAGTTCATCTCGAGTGCGCTCAACAGGCATGTGCAGGTCAACCAGGGGATCAGGCCCAGCCAGCATGGGTTCATGAAAGGCAGGTCCTGCTTGACCAACCTGATCTCCTTCTATGACATGGTGACCCGCCTGGTGGATGAAGGAAAGGCTGTGGACGGCATTTACCTGGACTTCAGTAAAGCCTTTGACACCGTCTCCCATAGCATTCTCCTAAGGAAGCTGGCGGCTCATGGCTTGGATGGGTGTACTCTTGGCTGGGTAAAAAACCAGCTGGGTGGCAGAGTCCAGAGCGTTGTGGTGAATGGAGTTAAATCCAGTTGGTGACTGGTCACAAGCAGTGTTCCCCAGGGCTCTGTCTTGGGGCCAGTCTTGTTTAACATCTTTATCAACGATCTGGATGAGGGGATTGAGTGCGGCCTCAGTAAGTTTGCAGATGACACCAAAGTGGCTGGGAGTGTCGATCTGCTGGAGGGTAGGATGGCCCTGCAGAGGGACCTGGACAGGCTGGATCGATGGGCCGTGGCCAACTGTATGAGGTTTAACAAGGCCAAGTGCTGGGTCCTGCACTTGGGTCACAACAACCCCATGCAATGCTACAGGCTTGGGGAAGAGTGGCTGGGAAGCTGCCCAGTGGAAAAGGACCTGGGGGTATTGGTTGACAGCCAGCTGAACATGAGCCAGCAGTGTGCCCAAGTGGCCAAGAAGGTCAACAGCATCCTGGCTTGTATCAGGAATCGTGTGGCCAGCAGGAGCAGGGAGGTGATTGTCCCCCTGTACTCGGCGCTGGTGAGGCTGCACCTCAAATACTGTTGCCCAGTTTTGGGCCCCTCAATACAAGAAGGACACTGAGTTGCTGGAGCATGACCAGAGAAGGGCAGCGAAGCTGGTGAAGGGTCTAGAGCACAAGTCTTATGAGGAGGGGCTGAGGGAATTGGAATTGTTTAGCCTGGAGAAGAGGCTGAGGGGGGACCTTTTTGTTCTCTACAACTACCTGAAAGGAAGTTGTAGTGGAAGAGAATCTTAACATACTCTATAACTACCTGAAAGGAAGTTGTAGTGAGGTGGGTGTTGGTCTCTTGTCCAAAGTAACAAGTGGTAGGACAAGAGGAAATGGCCTCAAGTTGTGCCAGGGGAGGTTTAGATTGGATATTAGGAAAAATTTATTCACGGAAAGAGTAGTCAAGCTTTGGAGCAAGCTGCCGAGAGAGGTGGTGGAGTCACCATCCCTGGAAGTGTTCAAAAAACAAGTACATGTGGCACTTTGTGACATGGTTTAGTGGGCATGTTGGTGTTGGGTTGATGGTTGGACTAATGATCTTAGAGATTCTTTCCAACCTTAATGATTCCTAGTTTTTACTTTCATTAAAGAATAATCCAGCCACCAAGCCAGGAAACATGAAATTGCTACTCTACCCTTAATTGGTTTAGTGGTCAACTTGGTAGTGTTAGGTTAATGGTTGGCCTGGATGATCTTAAAGGTCTTTTCCAACCTAAACGATTCTATGATTCTATGATCTGTGTTTATGTCCTGGTTTCGGCTGGGATAGAGTTAATTTTCTTCCTAACAGCAGGCATAGTGCTGTGTTTTGGATTTAGTAGGAGAAGAATGTTGATAACAGGCTGATGTTTGTAGTTGTTGCTGAGTACTGCTTATGCTAGTCAAGGACTTTTTCAGCTTCCCATGCTCTGCCAGGCGCACAAGAAACTGGGAGGGGGCACAGCCAGAATAGTTGATCCAAGCTGACCAAAGGGCTATTCCATACCATATGACGTCATGCTCAGTATATAAACTGGGGGAGGTTGGCCGGGGAGCAGCGATCGCTGCTCGGGAACTGTCTGGGTATCGGTCGGCGGGTGGTGAGCAATTGCATTGTGCATCACTTGCTTCGTGTATCATTATTATTATTATCATTATTATACTGTTACTATTAGCATTACTATTTTACTTTATTTCAATTATTAAACTGTTCTTATCTCAGCCCAGGAGTGTTTCTCACTCTTACTCCTCCAATTCTCTCCCCCATCCCATCGGGGTAGGGGGAGTGAGCGAGCGGCTGCGTGGTGCTTAGTTGCTGGCTGGGGCTAAACCACGACAGTCCTTTTTGGCGCCCAACGTGGGGCTTGAGATAACAACAGATTAATCAGAGTGTATTAAGGAGTCTGTTAACAGTTGCCGGTCACGATATTAGTTCTTCTGATCTGCACCATGTTCTTTTTTTTGCAGCACGCGTTAAAGCTTGCTGTCAGTTTGTGTAGTGTGCTATGCTCTGCAGTGATTCATGATCTTTTGCTTGGGAGGCTCCTTATCAAAACCCTGACCTTGAGCATTCTTTGGTATTTGGGTTTCATACAGAAGTCACTACTGTACTTCGGGTACTACCTCATAGAGAGAGTTAGCAATTATACTTCTTACTCTGAGAGGCTTGTTGTGGAGGAAATACAGAATGGCACCTTTGCTGCTTTCTTCTATGATGTTTCCTCCTTCATTACAACAACTTTCCTGTATCTTGAACACCCCTGGGCAGTTAAGATACTTCTATTGATAATTCTTGGGAATGTTGTTTCCATTTTGATAAAGGTCAGTAAGCAGTTTAAAAATACCATCCAGAGATCTACCCCAAGGCTGGATAGTTATGAGTGGCAGGGTGTGTGGGATCGTATGCGCAAGTACCTAGGGCAGTGGGGACCTCCAGTGTTTTGGAACTTCACCCCTGAACAAGTGCAGAATCCTGAAGAATTAGTAAAGTATTTGGAAGAAGTATGTTGTCACCCTGGTAGCTCCAGAGAGACACAAATCATTGCAACATGCTGGGGACTGGCCCATGCCTATCGAGCCGTGGTCAACGCTAATCAGTACCCTCAAAAGAAAGAGAAGGTCTCTGGATCTGATGACAAAACAACAAGCACTGTGGCTACTCAAACCCCCACTACAGGCCCTGCGGCTACTCCAACCCCCACTACAGGCCTTGCAGCTACTCAAACCCCTGCCCCAGGCACTGTGGCTACTCCAGCCACAGCCATGAGCACTGCGGCTACTCAAACCCCAGTGACAGACACTGTGGCTAAACCAGAGAACCAACCTGCGCCGGTATCAGTTGCCCCTATACAGAAGAAAAAATACACGAGGAAATCAGTTCGTTTAGTAAGGGATGAAGATGAACCAGGGCCATCACGAGAACCAGAGGAGGAAGAACCCATAAATGAGATGGTGACCACCCGATCCCTATCCCTGAGTGAGCTGCGAGATATGCGAAAAGATTTTGGTCGTCATCCAGGCGAGCACATCATCACCTGGCTGCTCCGATGCTGGGATAACGGGGCCAGTAGCCTGGATTTAGAGGGTAGGGAAGCCAAGCAGCTGGGATCCCTTTCCAGGGAAGGGGGCATTGACAAAGCAATTGGAAAAGGGGCAAAACCGCTCAGCCTCTGGAGGCGACTTCTGTCAAGCGTGAAGGAAAGGTATCCCTTCAAGGAGGATGTTTTATACCGCCCAAGCAAATGGACCACCGTAGAGAAAGGTATCCAGTACCTGAGGGAATTAGGCGTGCTGGAGGTGATTTACAGTGACCTGAATGATGAGCGGTTAACCAAAGACCCAGATGAAGTCAGGTGCACACAATCCATGTGGCGGAAGGTGGTACGGAGCGCACCAGCATCGTATTCCAACTCGTTGGCAATACTAGCCTGGAAAGACGACGAGGCACCAACGGTGGATGAAGTGGCTAGACAACTCCGGGACTACGAAGAAAAGCTCTCTTCCTCCCTACGGGCCTGTGTCTCGGCTGTGGAAAAACTGTCTGAAAAAATATGCCAAGAGTTCCAACAACTCAGAGAGGATCTGTCCTACTCCCCACCTGCACGGACCAGTGTCTCAGCCATTAGGAGTCAACGTCCCTATGCTCAAGAGAGAGGATATAGAGGATACACACCACGGGGCACCCTGTGGTTTTACCTGCGTGATTATGGAGAGGACATGAGAAAGTGGGATGGAAAACCCACCTCAACCTTAGAGGCACGGGTGCGTGAATTGCAAGGAAAAACTATTAGAAAAGGCGGTTCTCCCAGGAAAATTGCAGCTCCAGTTTCCAGTGAGCAGTTCCCGAGACAGAGTAAGAGGGCTAATTTTACTTCCGACCTTGATCAGGGAACTTTTGATTCACATTTACAGGAAGTGAACAGCGAATACTGTGACCAGTGTTAGAGGGGCCCTGCCTCCAGCCAGGTGGAGGAAAGGGACAACCGGGTTTACTGGACTGTGTGGATTCGATGGCCTGGAACGTCAGACCCACAGGAGTATAAGGCTCTAGTGGACACTGGTGCACAGTGCACGCTAATGCCATCAAACTATAGAGGGGCAGAACCCATTTGTATTTCTGGAGTGACAGGGGGATCCCAACAGCTCACTGTACTGGAAGCTGAAGTGAGCCTAACTGGGAATGAGTGGCAAAAGCACCCCATTGTGACTGGCCCAGATGCTCCGTGCATCCTTGGCATAGACTACCTCAGGAGAGGGTATTTCAAGGACCCAAAAGGGTACCGGTGGGCTTTTGGTATAGCTGCTTTGGAGACAGAGGAAATTAAACAGTTGTCCACCTTGCCCGGTCTCTCAGAGGACCCTTCAATTGTAGGGTTGCTGAAGGTTGAGGAACAACAGGTGCCGATTGCTACCACAACTGTGCACAGGCGGCAATATCGCACCAACCGAGACTCCCTGATTCCCATCCATAACCTGATTCGTCGACTGGAGAGCCAGGGAGTGATCAGCAAGACTCGCTCACCCTTTAACAGTCCCATATGGCCAGTGCGAAAGTCTAATGGGGAGTGGAGACTAACAGTGGACTATCGTGGCCTGAACGAAGTTACACCGCTGCTGAGTGCTGCCGTGCCAGACATGCTAGAACTTCAATATGAACTGGAGTCAAAGGCAGCTAAGTGGTATGCCACAATTGATATTGCTAATGCATTTTTCTCCATCCCTTTGGCAGCAGAGTGCAGACCCCAGTTTGCTTTTACCTGGAGGGGTGTTCAGTACACCTGGAACCGACTGCCCCAGGGGTGGAAGCACAGCCCCACCATTTGCCATGGACTGATCCAGACAGCACTGGAACAGGGTGAAGCTCCAGAACATCTGCAGTACATTGATGACATCATTGTGTGGGGCAATACAGCAGAAGAAGTTTTTGAGAAGGGAAAGAAAATAGTCCAAATCCTTCTGAAGGCTGGTTTTGCCATAAAACAGAGTAAGGTCAAGGGGCCTGCACAGGAGATCCAGTTTTTAGGAATAAAATGGCAAGATGGACGTCGTCAGATCCCAATGGATGTGATCAACAAAATAACAGCTATGTCCCCACCAACTAGCAAAAAGGAAACACAAGCTTTCTTAGGCGTTGTGGGGTTTTGGAGAATGCATATTCCAAATTACAGCCAGATCGTAAGCCCTCTCTATCAAGTGACCCGGAAGAAGAACGAATTCAAATGGGGCCCTGAGCAACAACAAGCCTTTGAACAAATTAAACGTGAGATAGTTCATGCAGTAGCCCTTGGGCCAGTCCGGGCAGGGCAGGATATTAAAAATGTGCTCTACACCGCAGCCGGGGAGAATGGCCCTACCTGGAGCCTCTGGCAGAAAGCACCAGGGGAGACTCGAGGTCGACCCCTAGGGTTTTGGAGTCGGGGATACAGAGGATCCGAAGCCCGCTACACTCCAACTGAGAAAGAGATACTGGCAGCATATGAAGGGGTTCGAGCTGCTTCAGAAGTGGTTGGTACTGAAGCACAGCTCCTGCTGGCACCCCGACTGCCGGTGTTGGGCTGGATGTTCAAAGGGAGGGTCCCCTCTACACATCATGCAACTGATGCTACATGGAGTAAGTGGGTTGCATTGATCACACAACGGGCTCGAATAGGAAACCCCAGTCGCCCAGGAATCCTGGAAGTGATCATGGACTGGCCAGAAGGAAAAAACATTAGAATATCACCAGAGGAGGAGGTGACACGTGCTGAAGAGGCCCCACTGTATAATAAATTGCCAGAAAATGAAAAGCAATATGCCCTGTTCACTGATGGGTCCTGTCGTCTCGTGGGAAAGCATCGGAGGTGGAAAGCTGCTGTATGGAGTCCTATACGACAAGTCGCAGAAACTGCTGAAGGAGAAGGGGAGTCGAGTCAGTTTGCAGAGGTGAAAGCCATCCAGCTGGCTTTAGATATTGCTGAAAGAGAAAAGTGGCCAGTCCTTTATCTCTATACTGACTCATGGATGGTGGCAAATGCCCTGTGGGGGTGGCTGCAGCAATGGAAGCAGAGCAACTGGCAGCGCAGAGGCAAACCAATCTGGGCTGCCGCATTGTGGCAAGATATTGCTGCCCGGGTAGAGAACCTGGTTGTAAAAGTTCGTCATGTAGATGCTCATGTACCTAAGAGTCGGGCCACTGAAGAACATCAAAACAACCAGCAAGTAGATCAGGCTGCTAAGATTGAAGTGGCTCAGGTGGATTTGGACTGGCAACATAAGGGTGAATTATTTATAGCTCGGTGGGCCCATGATGCCTCAGGCCATCAAGGAAGGGATGCAACGTATAAATGGGCTCGTGATCGAGGGGTGGACTTAACTATGGACAGTATTGCACAGGTTATTCATGAGTGTGAAACATGCGCTGCAATCAAGCAAGCCAAGCAGTTCAAGCCCCTTGGGTATAGTGAACGATGGCTGAAATATAAATATGGGGAGGCCTGGCAGATCGATTACATCACGCTCCCACAGACCCGCCAGGGCAAGCGCTATGTGCTCACCATGGTGGAAGCAACCACTGGATGGCTGGAAACATATCCCGTGCCCCATGCCACCGCCCGGAACACCATCCTGGGCCTTGAAAAGCAAGTCCTGTGGCGACATGGCACCCCAGAAAGAATTGAGTCAGACAACGGGACTCATTTCCGAAACAACCTCATAGACACCTGGGCCAAAGAGCACGGCATTGAGTGGGTGTATCACATCCCTTACCATGCACCAGCCTCCGGGAAAATTGAGCGATACAATGGATTGTTAAAGACTACCCTGAGAGCAATGGGTGGTGGGACGTTTAAACATTGGGATACGCATTTAGCAAAAGCCACCTGGTTAGTCAACACCAGGGGATCTGCCAATCGAGTTGGCCCTGCCCAATCAAAACTTTTACGTACTGTAGAAGGAGATAAAGTTCCTGTAGTGCACATGAAAAATATGCTGGGGAAGACAGTCTGGGTTACTTCCCCCTCTGGCAAAGGCAAACCCATTCGTGGGATTGCTTTTGCTCAAGGACCTGGGTGCACTTGGTGGGTGATGCGAAAGGATGGGGAAGCCCAATGTGTACCTCAAGGGAATTTGATTTTGGGTGAAAATAGCCAATGAACTGAATTGTATAATATTAATTGCTTTATAATACTGTATGTTATCTCTTAACTATATGTTATCTCTTAACTGCATGTTAATATAATAATATAGTAGGTTAATATTAAGTATATAATACTATATATTATGATTGCTATATGCCGCATCAATGGTATTGCAGTAAGAATTGCCCAGCCTAAGGAAAATGAACTTTGATGAAACCATGTTGGAATGAGAACTGACTTCAGCATGCAACAGTCCAACACTGCACACCACCTGTCCTGCTCTGAAAGACTGTGATGACAGATGGAACCCAAAGTCATGGGCTAAATGAACTCAATGGACATTTTAGAGGGATGGGCCATAGACGAAGGGAATGATATCTGTGTGTATATCAAGATAGGGAAAGGGGTGGTGATTAATTGGAACACATTGGAAAGGGGAGGGCCTGTGCATGACGTAGATGGTATAGAATAAGGGGTGGATACTGTCCTGGTTTCGGCTGGGATAGAGTTAATTTTCTTCCTAACAGCAGGCATAGTGCTGTGTTTTGGATTTAGTAGGAGAAGAATGTTGATAACAGGCTGATGTTTGTAGTTGTTGCTGAGTACTGCTTATGCTAGTCAAGGACTTTTTCAGCTTCCCATGCTCTGCCAGGCGCACAAGAAACTGGGAGGGGGCACAGCCAGAATAGTTGATCCAAGCTGACCAAAGGGCTATTCCATACCATATGACGTCATGCTCAGTATATAAACTGGGGGAGGTTGGCCGGGGAGCAGCGATCGCTGCTCGGGAACTGTCTGGGTATCGGTCGGCGGGTGGTGAGCAATTGCATTGTGCATCACTTGCTTCGTGTATCATTATTATTATTATCATTATTATACTGTTACTATTAGCATTACTATTTTACTTTATTTCAATTATTAAACTGTTCTTATCTCAGCCCAGGAGTGTTTCTCACTCTTACTCCTCCAATTCTCTCCCCCATCCCATCGGGGTAGGGGGAGTGAGCGAGCGGCTGCGTGGTGCTTAGTTGCTGGCTGGGGCTAAACCACGACAGTTTATAACCTTCTTGACTACTGTTCCTCTGAGATAAAATGCCTCTTTTTCCCAGGGTAATGAATTTTCAAAGAAAAAGTGTGATTCTGTGGTGAAGACTTACTGAAAGTCTCCTTTGGAGTGCTTGGAAAGGCAGACACTTCTAGCTCCTTCCTTTTGGGGTGGTTCCTTCTGTGTAGGGGATTTTTCCCTCTCCTTTTGGGTCTTTTTTTTGCTAGAGGTGTCTAGAAAAGTGTACTTTATAGGTGCAGCTCTCTTTAAGTTGTTTGTACCTACATCTTGTCAAGAGTAAGTACCCAGGCCATAAACCACATTTAGTTTAGGTAGAAGGTAAGTGGTGTATGTTTAATGAGTTGAAGAATGGGTCCCCCTGCCCCGGATCATTGTGGTCTTGGAGGAAAGCCTGAGGCTAAAACTGACTTGATTTTTCCTGAAGAGAGGAAGAGGGAAATCTGTATATGGCCTTACATATGGATCCAGTTTGTCTGCACAAGCCAGATTTGAACTAACCTAGTTGTGCATTTGTGTTGTGTTATTCTGTGCCTGAATACTCTGTGATACTTCTGACTCATTATTACTTTGTGAATGTACTCATATAATTGGGCTGTGTGGTTTGCAGTCTCACATCCTACACTTTATACTTAACAATTCTAGACCCAAAGCCCCAAGATTTCTGCGTGGGAAGCTTACTGCCTCCAAAACAAACTTGGGGTTATGCTTGTGAGTCAAATAGATGCTCACTTGGGACCACGTTAGGCATTTTGCTTAATCAGTAGAGTAGTTGTACTCTTGCTTTTACTCCTGGAGATATGTAAGGGATTTACTGCATGTTCTTTGAAATAGGGAAGGATGCAAGAAGAGAATCTTAACATACTCTAAAAGCATACAGAAATGATGTGTGATTTTGGTAGGAATATGTAATTACTGCATAGAATTGTATTACATAATTACTGACAACAACACAAAAATTTTGAATTGTTACTTAATTATAATGTAAAAAAAACCACCAAAACAAAAACTCTTCTGAGAGGAGATGAACTATATTCAGATCAAAGGAGTAGGCCTCAAAGTTCTGAAGCACTGAAAAATATTTTTTTAATAAAAGTTTCATTCCACCCTTAAATATTATTATTATTATAAATAAATTATTACTGTCACTGCTGCTACGTTAAAACATGTGTGAAAGAAAGAAAATCAGAGAGAGAAATTATTTAAGAGGTATGTGTTGTATATAGAAATGCTATCTGAGCCTTCTAGTACAGCTTACGATCTTGTAGCTTTTAGAAACTAGTACTGAATAAAAACAAAGCCAAACAAATCTGATGAGATTTGTCCTTACTGCTCTGTGAAGTTACATGAAGTAGTTTCCCATAACTTCCAATAGCTGATCTGGCTTCCTCCCTTTCCCTCCAAAAATGTTAGACTAATATATCAAAGGGACTGATAACATCTTTGCTGCACTTATGGTCCTCTGGGACTTTCCTTTGTTAGGCACTTCCAATGCATTTCTAACTAATTCATGATTCATGATGGACAAAACCTAGCTGTATGCTTAACTTCACTCCTACGATACCTCTGTTGAGATCAGGGGAGTCTTAAAGTACCTAAAATCTGCTGCACCAGATCATAAAAAGTAAAATAAAGCTTCAAATTATCATGGATGCTGGTTTCCCTGCCCTAATTTTTAAGGCAGATCCTGCTTTGTATTAGATGAGTAAATGCAACCCAAAAGATATAGTGTAGTTAGCTAATATATAGTCACAGTATTTTAAAATGAAACTGTTGTATCAAATTTTTATGTGTTCCATGTTATGGTCGCTCATAAATAAAATATTATAAGCCTGGATCATCAAACCAAGCCTTTCAATAAAAATCCCACAGACTAAAAGAAGGTAAGGATAAAAATTAATAGCAAGAGACTGGAATGGTTGCTCCAGGAAAATATATTATTGAAATAAATTATTTGGATCAGATCTTAAAGTGAGCAGGAAATGCCCTCCACAAACCATTTTATTCCTTATTGACTATTTAAATCTCCATGCAGCATTTTACAATTCACTAAAAATACTAATCCATAGCAATAATGTTAATGTGTACTCACTATGTGGCATATTGTATATCTTAAAAGGTCTCCTAAAGCTGGTATTATCTTTTTTTTTTTTTTTTTTCCCCACAAGGATTTTATCATGTGGTACCAGATTTTGTCATTCATAGTTGGATTTGTTATTCCACTGACTATTGTATAGTTAGTTCTTGAAGGCTGTCAAATACTTCCCATCAGATAATGATTTTTTAGTTTGTATATGATATATTATCATTATGGATACTGCCCAAATTCACTGAACCGAATGACCTGGACATTTTCTTTTTCTTGTCACCTGCCTAAAGATTTTAAAGCTTCAGACCCAAGTTTTCAAAATTGAACTTTTAAAAAGGCAACCGGTTAACCACAACCACTTACTTTAGGAAACACCTGAAATTCTGATGTTACTTAGTGTAAGTAGTGGCATTTGCGACAGCACATTAAAACTGGAAGAAAAAGTTATATATTACAGTTGATGTAATACATAGTTATTTCTGCAGTACTTATTATTTTTTGAAAATTAAATGGTGTTTATGATTCCCTATGTTTATACATTGTCACGATGTACATCTTTGTCATTGTAGCTGCAAAAGCTAGTGTTATAGTCTATGGTCACTTTGAACAAGTATATTCCAATTATAACAAAACTGAGAACACTAACTTTCCCCAAAACTTTTACAATTTAAAAACAACATTTTCTTTTAGTTTGAATACTGGAGCTTCCAACAGTGGAAAATACTCAATGAAATATTTCATGGTAAGAATACATTCAGGATGCAATATCTTTCGTTGGAATCACAAATTAATAGTTTCTGAAAATTAGTGTTCAACAAGGCATATTCAGCAAATGCTGACTTACAGCAAAATATTTTAAATCATGTTATGTGTGCTATATTCATATTAATTTCCAATTAAATTAGTGCCATATAATGAAAATCAAAAGTAGAGTACTCTATTTTTTTGGCCATAAACTTTAATTCCAGGTGATATTTTCTAGATTTGGGTCATTTGACAGAGTATTTTTCTGTAAAGTTTAGCAGGCATCATTCTGTTTTCTTTTCTTTCTTTCTTCTTCCTCTCCTCCTGCTCCACATATCACAGTTATTCAGGTCTCTTCCACATTCACAGAATGTTTCAGTGATTACTGCAAGAACGTGGAACCAGGAAAACTGTTACATCTCATGCAACTGAGGATGAATTCTGGCATATTTTAAGAACCTACACAACTGTGTTGACCTGTTTTGACCCATTAACTGGGAAAAAAGGTAAAATAACTAAAAAAAAAAAAAATTCTGCTGATATGTGATTGTTCCATTTGTACAGGGCATTCACTGCAAAGTATGTGAACTCCCCTTTCCCAAGAAACATTACTTCAGGACTGCAAAAAATAGGAACTGTCATTAAAATGTTGACAGTTACACACTCACCTGAGCAGCAGAGTGTTGTACAACCTCTGAGAGGCAAGCCTTGATCCTGGAAGATGCAAAGTTGTTTTATATGTGAATAGGACAGGATTTATGTAATAACTCTGTGCATTTACAAAAGGCAGATTTTCTACATACAAGCTACTTTACTAACAATGAACTTGAGGCAATAGGAATGGAGAATGTACAGAAAATCAAAATAGCACATATGTGCCAGACTGAAAAAAAATCTAAACACTGTGAAGTAGGAGTAGATGAAAGGTGACTTTTAAAGGAAATTGATTAAATGGGTTTCCTTTGACAGTGTTGCTCGCCTGCTGCACTAAGCTGATTTTCACTTTATTTGTTATCCCTTATGAAAGAATGATCTTTTTATGTTGCTTGTTACAGCTAGAAAATGACACACTTACTTGAAGTACTTTTAATTTTATCTGAAACAAGAATATTTAGCACTCTGGAATCAACTGCCCATATTTCACCAAAGCTGCTTTATGCCATATTAGAAGTTAATACTCTGCAATTGCTTACGTTCCTGCTACTGCATGGCTTTTCACTTAATGTCATGAGACATAGTCCTCAAGAAAAGCAGTCAGCAGAAGAAATAAGTTGAGATAACCTTTGGCATTGAAGTATAACCTTAGTAAAAGTCAAGTAAATAACAGCAGAAAGGTGATCATCCTTGCCTACTTAAACCAGGCAGAAAAATAATGTTTGACTAGATAGGTGCCCAAACCCGAATCGGGCTGACTTCAGGCAAGCAAAGGCCTCTTCTGCTAATAAGACATTTTTGTAGTTAAAAGCTCTCTGTGAATGGAGAATCCTGTAAATTTAATGTGAGTTCCTGCACCACCTACCAAGCATTGTTGTCTTCTGTAGTTTGGAGAGTTTCTACAAACAACAGGTCACAATATTTAAAGGTGTTTTAATTTAACTTTTTTTCTATTGAACTTTGTTTTTTATTACTCCTTAAACAGCCTGGTTTGGCAGGAGGCCCACGGGCTAGCCCAAGCCCAGGGGATGCTCTCCTTCAGCCCACCGTCGGCTCCTTGGGAAGGGGCCAGGAGGCTGCGGCTGCTGCTGAGGGTGGCAGCTCCTACCGGGTGGCAGCCAGACCCTGGGATGCTGCTGCCTAGAGGACAGGACGAGGAGTGGGGCAGTGGGAATGGCCCAGCGACCTGGCTGCAGCCCCACAGCTGTTAGGGCTGGCCCATTCTCCCTGCACTTGGCAGGAGTACTGTACTGAAATTCCTCAGCTGTAAAGATACTACTCTTGCTGCTTTAAATGGAACTGTTTTCTCCCGAGGCGATGTCAGCCCTTTACTGGTTTTCTTGCCTATGCTCTGTAGAGATGTTGCGTCATCAACTCTTTTATATAAAAAAGGTAGCTGTTCTGTAGACAAGGAAGGACTCTGCTTACCTGTATGGAAGTCTGAGCATGAGTGGAGAAACTCTGGATCATTTCCAAAAACTGCAAAAATTTTAGATTTTGCAATTGCACATAGTTCTAAATGCATATTGCAAACACTATAAAATTAAACAGCTACTCACAATGATGAAGCAGGAAAAAGTCAAGAAAGTGAAAATTCACTTTCACTTCAACAAAGATCCTCAATCCAGGAATATCCCTTTCTGTGAAAAATGTTTTTAACTTGGTCTTCTCTCCAGAAATCCTAAAACAATCTCGTTCCCCTCAGTATAGAATCATAGAATAGAATCATAGAATCTTTTAGGTTGGAAAAGACCTTTAAGATCATCCAGTCCAACAATTAACCCAACACTACCAAGTCGACCACTAAACCAATTAAGGGTAGAGTAATAATTTCATGTTTCATGTAGTAGTAGATTGGTTTAGTTTTAACTCTCATTGAATTATTATGCTATAATATACTAAATTTTAGAGTAGCTGCAGTTACTTTCACTCTTTGCATTTTCTTTCTTGGTCTGGGCTATGTGATTTTGCTAATATTCCATACAAACTTGTCTGAGAAACAATGCTCAGTTTTTTCTATATCACTGTTGCCCTTTCTATACTGAACCCCCATCACATATATGTACATCTAGCTGCTGTCTCCCTCCTATTTATAATACAGGGAAGGACAAAGAGGCTGTGACTCTCATGCCTGTTCATAACCATCAGGCTGAGAATCCATATAACAGAGTAATTTAGAAAGGGAATATTATCTCTGTGGTTTCTGGCATGAAACATTTACATAAGTGGCCCCAAAGTGGCTTCTCTGGCAACCACGGTGCATTGCAAACTAATGCCTAATTTTTTGTCCAATGTCATTCCTAGGTCCCCTTGAATCTAGCAGCTTTCAAAATTTCTAAGTCCAAAGTATTTCATATTTTTTAATGTAATATACATAGATCAGCAGTTTCTGTACTGTGGTACAATGTATTGCTGTTTCCTTCATATCTGTGATAAAATATGACAATAGTGTAACATCAGTGGAAAATATTCACATCACATTGAGGTAACTCACATTTAGCCAAAGAGAGTATAATTCAAAAAAAGAATAATGTACTCAGTTTCAGTAACATCTACTTCTCTGTTTGTCAGTTTTCATTGTCTTTTGCAGCTCCTGCTAATTTAGTGCCATTTGAAATTTCACTAATGTGAAGTTAAATCTTTCTAGTGCTTTACTGTTACTTGCCACTTCTCCCGTGGGAGAGCAATAAGACTGTAAAACATAATGGGTAACTACATTTTTAACTAAGACTTCTCCTGAGGAATTTTGCCATTTGACTAAAGAAAAGAGACTTTGGTGAAATGTTATTTGATTTACCCCTTGTAACCAGTTACAGCTGCAAAACGTTTGCAGGAAAGAAAGGGGTTTGGAACTGTTATTAATATTACACTAAGGAGCAATTTGATTCCTCAAAATTAGTACTCATGATGTATAATGACATTGGGCTGAAAGAAAGAAAGGACAGTGAGCTAATACAAACCCATGCCACTTGGATGGCACAGCACAGCACCGCACCATTTGGGGATGTAAGCTGGTTCTCACAGAGCAGGCTTGAGCACCTATGCAGCCATTGCATAGAGATACGCAATCCAGCTGTGTGCATGTTTACGTGAAAGAGATCACTACTGGGTCTGGACATAGTGCACACAGTACTCATACCCTTCAGTAATAGGGGTGGTGGAAAGAAAATGGGACAGAAGATCATGGAAATAACTGGAGCATATTCAGATTTTCCCTGATCCTTCTCAGTGCGTGCTTCTTTATAGATAACCAATGTGGCATGCAACAAAATTGATTATGTGAACTGCCATCTCTACTAAATGCAGGAACCACAGATACGGTCCTAACTTTCTGCTGAATACACTGAATAGCGGCACCATGGGACATAAGTACAAAATATTCCTGCTTTAACAGTACAAAATATATTCATTTTCAGCCTATTCCTAACTGCATCTTTCTTGACGTGCTGACTAGAGCCCATCTGGTATCAGTCGTGATTCAGTGACTATCTGTAATCGTGCATGCATATTCACACCTCCCAGCAAAATTACTGTTAGGAAGTGATTAAGAAACTAATTAGGTCATCACCCAGGAGGAAAAGCCTGTGATACTTATCACCAGATATTCATTTTCATCACAAGCTCTTAGCTTTTTCTGTAGTTCCCAGATACAGTTGGTATAGCAAATATAACTCAGCTATAGGAAATGATAAAGTTACATTCCTCCCCCCCCTGAATTCCTGATGGAACTCTTGCAGACTGAAAGAAATAGTTAATCACAATTTTTAGAGATATATTTTGAAGACACTACTGTACCAGATCTTTCAGTGACTAGCTTTTGGATACCATCTTCATGCTTTCTTACAGCTGAGACGTATTATTTTGGACATGCTGTCACAGAATCACACCTTGATTCCACAGCAGAGGTCATAACTGCAGGTTGTCTAGATATTACTGTGTCTACATTTCAGATGCTGGAATTTTGTCATTTGCACAGATACCTTCCTAATTATTTTTGGTTCATGTCTTTAAACATACAGACTTCTTCAAGCAAAATTATTCCTGGTGCTGAACAGGCTTTCTTATTCAGTAGGCATCTGAGAAATCTTTGCTTTCATGCTGAAATGGCAAAGACTTATTTTATGTCCATAATGCTATATTGATCTGTTTTAATAGAAATCCCAGGACATTCAGGTCTTCTTCCATTTATTTTCCTTGCTAAGCATACTTATATGGTCACTTAAGAAGGCTTTGTCAGTTCTGACTCAACCTTATTCAAACAAGGATTCTTCCACAGGGGCTGCTGTCTTCTAGGTTTTTCCCTCTTAGATGCTCTGTTTCATAAAGGCTCTTATTTAAGCTGTACAGGTTTTAAGATTTATCACACAAATGCTGCCTCAGCCACCTCACTTCCTGCTGCATGAGGAACATGGGAAATCATACAGATTTTGACCATATTAGTACAAGTTTTTTCAGTGATTCCTGGATCTCCCCCTTACTGTGCAGGCAGCTGTGTAGCTTACATATATATTTTTTAACAGACAAATGGAGCCTGGTTTTCCAAACAACTGATGATAAACATTATCAAACTGTATCATACAGAAGGAATGTAATCAATTTCCTATGCAGTAAGGTAAATGTCAAGTTAAAACAAGTCACTTGTATTAACAGGGCAAGAAGTACTTGGTACTTGTTGCAACATCATGATGATCTGAAAGAGGCTGCCTTTTCTTTTTTTTTTTTTTTTCCTTTATCCTCATGCCTTTGAGTATTGCACCAAAGGGATTAATTTGCTGGGGAATTATTAAGTGCTTTTCCTACATACAAGGTCTTTTTAAATTACATTGTGCCAAATAGTACTAAAATAATTGGATAGCTGGCGATGTCATCTGCTGCAATAAATTTAGATAGTGAGAATTTGAGCTAATTTAATACTGGGCATCAGATGGAAAACATTTCTTCAGTATCCCACTGCTTTACAGTAAGTGAAATCTAAAAATATAAATATATTAAAATTGGGGCTAGCAATATGTGAATGTAGATTTATATATCTGTTTATTTTTTCTTGATGATATGATACCATAATAAAATTGGACATAATAATTATGAGCATCTGAATTAGTAAAATTAATTTGGATGCTACATCTACTCTGATTCTCCTAGTTAGAGTTCATCTGAAAAACTGCTGAGTACTACTACAGAGGTACTGTGATGGAATTGTAATTCCTACTTGGTTGTTAAGAATTTAAATATTTCTTCTGACACCTTATTTGTGGGGGAAAGCTGGGGGAGAGGAGAGAAATTGTTTCAGAGTAACAACTTGTTTTCCATTTTTTCTAGAAAATAGGTTTTTGATCAAAGCTATGGAACAGCTTTTCAAGATACATGATACCACTTTTTGCAACAATACATGATGTCACATTTTGCAACAATTAGTGTGACTTGTGATTCCTCAGTTACAGAGAAATGACACTGCTCTTGTGTAAATCAGAATTTATAAATCCATGTCACAAACTGATATTTGTATATATGTATGAGGTGATCTTGATTGTGCTTGCAGGCACACACCATAAAGCTCACTTTTTGGAGCGGGGGTTGGGGGCTGTTACATTTATGTCCATGACATACAGCTTATTATCCATTTAACTTCTTTGCGTGATAGATTTTTCTTAGCATTTACATCAAATTTTAAGCTAGTTGATGTTCAGTGTGCCATAACAAACCAAAGTAATTGGTCCTTACTTTGAAACAAAAAATGGGTTTTGTGGATCCCACTGGTTTTCCTATCCATGTCATGCAGTGATTTTCTAAAGAAAGAAAAATGTCTTCACATATCACAGAGCCTTCTGTTCTTTTCCTTGTTTTGCACCTAACACTATTTACTTTTGTTCCTGTTAAGAATTATCTGAATCCATAAGCCAAAGGATTCCCATATGGTAATCACGGTTCATTTTACATTAACATTAAAGGGCAAGCAGAGAGGCTGTTGGCCCTGTGAGCAATTGCTGCATTTCTTTCTGTGCTTGCTGGGAGCTAAGCGCTGGAGACTGGTGCAGGGGTGTAACAGGAACATCTGGCCTGCCCTTGGGGCAGGTAAAGGCAGGCTGCTGTGGCAACAGCTGATGCTCTTCTGCTGATGGTAAAATATCTCATTAATGCAAATGCTGTTCTTGATAGAAAACATTTTGGTGTGCTCAGACATGAATTCTGTAGGTGTGTAGTTCTTCTCTATCCCTTAAAAAGCCCTCTTCCCAGTAACCTGTGGATTTTCTTCTTTCCATGCATTAGCAGTTATTGAAGATTAGTTATTCTGCAGGAAGAGAGCTGATATGATGCATGAATACCCAGCCATAAGGATCTGTGCACTGGTCCAAGAATGCCTCCTCATCTATCTAAGGTCATCCACCAAAAAATGATAGGAACAAAATCTGAATTTGTTTTATATATTTTGTTCTTGGTGTTCTGGTGCTATTGACTTTGGTCAGTATGCTGCAAATTAAATGTTTGCTACACAGGACACAGCTTCTTGTCAGGTTGGATTACAGTGAGAAGTGGATAGTTAAAATCCTTCATGGCTTGGCAGAAAAAGCACAGCATATCCAGTAACTCCCAAAGCAAGGTGTTACAGCCGGTAAATTGCTGTCCAAACTAACTTTGAATATAACCAAAACCACTCTCCATCCAAGTATTTTGGCTATATGATGGATGTGTGCAATTGAGCATAACCCATTTGATGGGAAGCACTACAGATGTCCTCAGCCAGACCTGTTAGATAAAAACAGGCATGCACAACGGTGCATTCCTGGCCCACCTAAGTAATTCACACTCTTATAGGACTTCATGACACAATGAATAAAGTCACAAGACCTGAGTGCTGAAGTGTGTACACTTGCTCAAAAATAGATGTAGGGGAACCTTAGCTGTTACTGTAGAAGAATTAATCTGATGTAACTTTCAGCCACATAGGATAAAATGGGTTTAAAATAGTTTCTTGCTAATAATTCTGTGCATCATACCCTTACCGTACCTTTTCCTTGAAAAGTTGTTACTGACACCATTTCTGAGACTTTGATTAGGAATTTTTTTATAGACTTCAACACAACTGTCTATAGACCAGAAAAAGGAATTAAATTTTTTTGCCTTTTACAATGCATTTTAATATTCTAATATTTAAAATGCTTTAAAACATTTGCATACATCTACTATGTCCTAGGCACTTTAATAAATTGTCTTGCAGCTATACTAAATTCTGTTAACATTATTTTAGTCCCCTTCTCATTAAAATATGCTGCCTGTTGAATTCCTAGAACAATATCCTAATGAAGATGTTCAGACAAAATCTGGAGAGAATACATCTTCATTTCCTGTACAGCACTGTACTGTGATAAAGTTAAACACTTTACATGATTGCTTATAATAAAGAAAATTATGAAGGAGTATGTTTTATGATGGCATAGCTAAGCATGGCTAGCTAAATGCCCCCCCACACACACCCCTGCCCCAGCAGTAAGAGGATAATACTTTTAACTGGGGTAATAGACACACAACCTTGTCTTCAGAGTCTGTAACAGAACTGGCAAACTTTGGTGTAAGTACAGTTTCATATTTTACTTTCTTGGTATGAAGGAAGGAATATAGATAACATGGTTTCCTCTCGATCTTACTGCCAGCAATTTCTATCTAAAGAAGCCCCATTAAAGATTCTGGAGTTACTTTAAGTCTTATAAGAAATAAGATCAGAAGCTCTGCTACTGTATACAAAGCGTATGAATCAGAAATTAATGTCCTGGATTTGAGGGGAAAAAAAAAAAAGCTTTCTTGGCCCTGTGTTTGTACTTCCTGAAAAGTTTTCCAAAAGCAATTGATCTACTTAAAGGCTGGACAATAAGCCCTTCAACTAAGCGGTGCTGAACTTGGTTGCTTGGTGTCCACAATAAAGCTTCCTGAAGAAGTTACCTATACAAAAATCACCCCATAGCTCCTGCTGACACAAGAGTGACTTAAGAGCCTCAGAAGTGGCCTGTAGACCCTTTATGATGATGATAATGATGATGATGATGACTATTATTTTACTTATCAAGGTGTTAGCTTAAGTATTTGGTTATATTTCCTTACTACCATTGCTCAAGGCTTCACATTGTCTGTGGATGTCTTCCTTCTCTTGAAGGTATTTGAGATTTCTATTGGTGATGGAAAGAAACATTAGTTGCAGGCCTGTGTGCAACCCTCCTTGCATACACTGCAGGATCTGGTGCTTCACCGCTGAAGTTGAAGAGTCACACTGCTTGCCGTCATTCCTCCTCCTTAGCCAGCTTTCCCCATATGACCCAAGAAAGCAGACAACACAACAACCCATGTGCTTCTACTGTCTTTGCTGCCTACCCTACACTTTTCACTATTTAACTTCAAATATTTTCTGTAGACCATTTTAGTTACCCCTCAAATCTTTACCCCATTCCCTGCCTTTACCAAACTAATCTAATCTACTGATAAACTTTTCTAGGAAGGATTTTCCACACAATCTCTCCTAAGAATCTATTTCTCTCCTGCCTCCTTTCTAACTATTTCATATCCCTTATCAGAGACATTGCTCTCTACATGGGAAGGTGTCAAGTCTTGCTTTTTTTTTTTTTAATTTAAGGGATCACATGAAGTTTATTAACAGGGAATTTTAGCAAAGAGAAAAAGAAAGAAATTAATACTATTAAGAGCCTGCCCAAATTGATCACATAGTTAGGAATGTACTCCTTTAGTGAACTGATATTTTCCTTATGAAAAAGTATGTGTGATGAAAGCTACTAATTCATACAAATATTGAAGAGTTTGCTACATTGCTTCTCCATCTTCCCTTTATTTCAGTAGACTGTAAACCAACATCTTCTGAAGTTCATGCTCTATTGTGTAAAAGCTTGAAGAGCTTGAAAGCTGAAAGAAATAAGAAGCACTCACTGAAGATTTGGCTATTTCAATTGCGCAGAGCAGAGGTAGATGTCAGGGCCCTGAGCACATGTGCCCTCCAGGAGTTTCAGGGCTGACCTAGGTGATGGTGTGGGAGTCCCACTTTGTGAAGAGGCCTCTTCAAGAAAGCTCTGCTGAAAGGTCTTGGCAGGGGCTCCTCCAGCTTCGCTTGGGGACAGCTTTTAAGCAGCTGCTCTCCCCTCAGATTCCACCAGAGCTGCATTGCAGCTATGATGCAGCTGTGCCATATCTGGCTGGGTACCCTGTTGATTTGGGCCACAGAGTTGACGTGCAGATGTGCCATCCTGGCTTCATCTGGGACCTGCCTCATCACCGTGGACTTGCTCTGAGTTCTGGGCTGACCCCAGCAGCCACCATCTCTGCTGGGCGCTGCAGGAGGTGAGGCCAGTACTCCTGCTCTTAGTCTTGCTCCTCCGCTCGCCTTCCCCTGTGGGCTGCTGCCTGCCTCTGTGGCTCCCTGTCAGTAGATATAAGTAGAAAAGTTAATTCCCAACCCAGATAAAAAATTCTGCATATTCTGGATGTGTTTAAAAGTGCAATACAAAATGCAGCTCTTTCTTTAATAAGACTCAGCCTAAAAAGAGCATACAGATTGTACGGTGTGGTACATGATAGCACTCAGTGTTCTAGGTAATAGGTGCTCAGGCATGCAAAACCCTACCACTTTACAGTGTATAGTCACCACACTTTTAGACTGCAGCAAAATGTTTACGGCTTCTAAATGGTTTTTGATGCATTTTTTTTGTATTATAGTGTTACAGATCTGTTGGATTCCTACTTGTTCGAAGGAAAACTGAGTATGTACAAGTTATAAAAACAAATAGGTAGTAACAGACTAAGACAAAAGAGTTATGTGTCTTCTGGAGTGGTCTTTCTTTTTTAAAAAATACCAATTCTGAAAGCTTTTTAATCATAGCAGCTGCTAAGATTGACTAACTTGCAATTTAAAAAAAAAAAAAAAAGAGTGTTTTTCTTTTTAATTCAGTCTTGTATACATCTGTCACAGCAGTTCAGTGAGTGAACCATTGTAATTCTCTTTGCAGCCGCCATGGCTTACCTCTGTGGGCCGTGCAATTCAAAGAATAAACATGCAGAGGTCCATAAATTTGTCAGCTTCCGAGTTTGATCGTGTCAGTGATCCTACTGTCACAACAAGCTGATGCTAATATGCTGCTAGAGCTGTTTATTAAGTTTCAGGAGCTATAAACTATCATCTTTTCCTTCCTTTTTTTTTTTTTTTTAGAGTGAGGGTGGATGGAGAAAGAGTTTTGTTTTCTGTGGATTGCCCACATTCAGTCTGTCTATTCCCAGTATCAATAGCATGAACAACTTTATATACTTGGGACTGTTAAGATTACAATTCTATCTGCATGAATTTTGAAGTATCCTTAAACTGTGGTAAAGATACAGAAGTCACAAACAAATGAATTAAATTTCTTCTCTGAAATGAGGAGCGTCTGACAGACCCTAAAACTGGGAACTGAGTTATCTCAGCTTCTGTTCAGCTGTAGATTCTGAACTGCATGCTGACAGAGTGAGGATAAGAGGGCTAATGTTTTAAGCACGTGTATAATTAAAGAAATAGAAGGTCTGCAGAATTATAATTAGGTACTGACCTTACTGTTTGCAAGTCAGCTGTTGTCTGTCTGGTATCAGTGGAGAGTGACATAGGCCAGGAATGCATCTCCTGAGTCACTGAGTCTGGTTCCCTGCCACCTTAACTGTAAGTGTCAAATAAACTCATTATTAATCTTATCAGCCACAGACTGTAAAAGAAATTATGTTGTAATGAAAGTTATTACTATCTTGGTACATAAAATTACTTCATCTCTCAGTAAGATGTGACATCACGGTACGTATAACTCGGCATCAAGTTATCAGTCACAAATTTTGTCAAGCTATGATCTTGGGCAGGGAGACGTTCCAGCTGCCAAATACCATCTACCTTGGATGTCAAGACTGAGCAAATTCAGGCAACATCCTGACTTGTTTGTCTATCAAACAGAGCTCAGAGAGAGTTTGGGAGGGAGGGAGGATATGGTTCACTGGACTACAACTTCAGTCCAGATTTAGGTGATGTGCTTTCACAACTCATCTGGCCTGGAAGAAGGCAGGTTTTCTGCCTTACACAGGTGGGGAGGCTCTGAAGCAGGCCAAAGACCATGTAGCATAAAAAGTGGTTTGTTCTTCAAATTTGCATTGCCAGTGGCCAACTTATTTTATTTAGAATAAACATTTCTTATAAATTTCTTATTCTCATGATTTTAACATGATGCTCATTAGCTGCTGAAAAATAAGTTAAAATTAAGTAAATATAAGGGTCAGAATTATAAAAAAGAGTTAATGGACAGTTGCAAAGTTTTGATTTACTTAAAACATTAATACAATTCTATGTGTGAAACATTAAGATTTCCAACGACTTCAGAAGAAACTCCCCACTATTTAGAGATTTCATAATTTAAAATCCTTGATAGGCTCCTAAAAATAAGAAATGTTGCAACCTCCAGCCTTTCAGAAAAAGAGAATTATGCACCAGTGTCGAGTCTAGTATGAGGCTAGAAAAGGGCAAGAGTATGAGCACAGAAATAATGCCAGAAGATGATTTCAGTGAATAATATTTTTCAAGACATAATAATTTTGGCTAATCCATAAATAAGGTGACCTGATTTAAAATTAATTACAGCTAAAAGATAAATAGAATTATGGCATGGCCTGTGTAATAATTATGCATGCTAGATGTATAATTCAGATGCCCATAAGTGGCATTTGAAATGAATTGTAAACATCTTTGAAGTATCTGGCAAAGGCTTGTCTTGGATTTAGAAGCAGTCTTAGACATGCCAGCCTCCAAGGAAAAAATACTGTCTGATGTTGCCTTTCCCACTTAAGGCTGATATGCAGGGCTGTGTTGCATAGGCACCTGTGTTAATGTGCCTGTCATCGATTGCCTCTGTCCTGTGATAGGGTGGTAACTGGTTTCACACCCATGTATCAGGCAACAGTGATAATTTTTTGATAACGTCTGTGCTGGTTTTGGCTGGGATAAAGTTAATTTCCTTCATCGTAGCTAGCATGGAGCTATGTTTTGGACTTGTGATGAAAACAGTGTTGATAACACAGGGATGTTTTAGTTACTGCTGAGCAGTGCTTATGCAGAGCCAGGGCCTTTTCTGCTTCTCACCCCACCCCACCCCACCAGCGAGTAGGCTGGGGGTGCACGAGGAGCTGGGAGGGGACACAGCTGGGACAGCTGACCCCAACTGACCAAAGGGATATTCCATACCGTATGATGTCATGCTCAACATATAAAGCTGGGGGAAGAAGAAGGAAGGGGTGGGCTGTTCTGCGTGATGGAGTTTTATCTTCCCAAGTAACCATTATGCTTGATGGAGTCCTGCTTTCCTGGATATGGCTGAACACCTGCCTGCCAATGGGAAGTAGTGAATGAATTCCTTATTTTGCTTTGCTTGTGTGCATGGCTTTTGCTTTACCTATTAAACTGTCTTTATCTGCGAGGAGTATGCTGCTGATGCTGATTGTTTCTTGCTCCATTGTCTTGGGTCATGTTGGGGTCATTTTTGTGTGTTTGAGAACACACTCTGCAGCTTGCACTTTGTTCACTTGTCTGCTAGTCCATGTTACAACGAATTTTACTATACATGGAGTGTTTTATGAAGACTAGATACCTGTTCTTTGTTCTCTTTGTAAACCCAAACACTAGTTTTACCCAGCTCTCATGACCACACTGACAATCAGTAGTTGACCACTTGTGTGTTGCTTATAGCCCAGGGATCTCCAGTGTTGTTCTGCATGTGGACTTTGAAGACCTCTTCTATCATCCCATACCTTTATTGCTCTATGAGGCATTTTATTCCAGGGTCATAGAAAATTCATTAGACACAGAATAACTCTGTGTTATTACTAACTATTAGTTGACAAAATTATAGAATATTAGAAATTATACCACACAGTTGTACAAACCAAAAGGTAAATCAAAGCAGGCAATTGTATCATGGTCGTTAGATTATTGCTGTTAACAAGTTAAAACAAATTTTTGGGTAGCTGGTATTTCAGTTTTTGACATCTAGTATTTCAGCTTTTTGACATCTAAATATATTTCCTTTCCTCTTCTACGATTTAGTTCTCTTCCTCTCATAACTGCTTATTTCCTCCTGTTTTGTCTCATTAAGCCTTGGAAAATGAATAACTTTCCATCTATTTTCTCCTCAGCCACTTAACAGGTTCTAAAATTTGACAGAGGGTTTATGTTTGGACTTTTGAATTCTCATGGATAATTCCAATTCATTTTCATACATCACTATAAATTAAAACTGGTAGGAGTAATACTGAGATATTAGGACTTTTAGGGGATGACAACTGTGCTGTTTTAGGATTTGTCTTGGGGCTAAGTAGTGACATTGAGATCTATTTGTTGAAAAGATAGAGGAAAAGAGCAGAATGGTGTTGAATGTCAGATAAGACTAGGTTTTAACACTTCTTAATTTGCTAGGCTCACCCATCTTAAATTGCTTTAAAATGTAACAGGAAGGCCATGGCCTAATTTGGAGCAGAAACTGAGAAGCAGGTGCTAACATTCCCTTATCATTGAAAGTGAAATATATTCCCCCCCCCCCCCCCCCCCCCGAAAGTACAAAACACAGATAACAGGCTGAAGATCTTGTTCTATTGCTTTATGTCCATAAATATAAACCTTATTTATCTTTTTAATACAGTAAACTGGGACTTCAAAATATTTTAACCCCTCCCCCCTATATTCTGCAGAGGCATCCCTCAAAAATCACAGTCTAAACATAACTTTTATGTCTATTTCTTTTTATCTAGTTTGCATTTTGTCAGCCATTTTCTAACCTATACCTCAATGATACCCCATTATCTTAATTTTTCTAGTCAACCCAAAGTATATATGGACATTCATCATATTCATACACTGCAGTTTATTAACTACAGTTGTGGGGTAGACCTTGAACTATTTCTATTTAATATGCATCATCTTTTGTCTTCAGATAACACAAATGCCACTTTTGGGGTGCTGTGAATTCTGTTAAGTCTGGTTATCAAGTTTTAGGCTCCTTAGGGCTTGATCTTGTCTGCCTTGACTTAAAAAAACCCATATGTCTTCTCTGTTAAGAAATGGTAACTCCTGAAAGCAAGAAATAAATGGAAAACTTTGAGAAATACATAACGCAAACACATTTTAAAAGATCTTTGACAATGTATTCCTTACGTTATGAGGAGAAGGTGTCACATTGCCATACTTTTACTACTGTTTGCTTATTTGGGTTGCTGTAGAATTTTGGGTTTGGTTTCAATTTGATCATATTTTTGTCAAGTTTTATAATAATTCTCAAATGAAAATCAAGATAAAATGAGAAAATAATAATATGATACTAGACATTTGACTAGGGTTGGTCTATAAACTGCAAGGGTCAATCACTTCTATTTGATCAGTTTATGAAGTTGGGAAAGAAAAATAGGTAAAGACCCTTCCACATTTTCTTCAGCTTTAGGAAGGACTGTATCTCAGAGTCTTTTAGTCCTTTATCTTCAAATATATATTAGTTGTCCTTTTAATATGATCTGGTCACATAAGATGTAAAGTTCTTAAAATCTCTTTACCAGTTAGAATAAAATCTTATTTTAACCTTTTTCCAAAATATAAATTCTGCCCCCCACCCAAAGGTACTGTTACTTCTTTCTTAAAAACCTTGTTTATACTATTAGTTGTATTATATTATATTATATTAATCTTATCGTATCATACTAATATTATTAGTTTAAAATGGTTGAAACATCATTCATGCTACCTGGTACATACATGGATATTAACATAAAACAAATAAACTGAAAATGCATTAACAAAACTTAAAGTAAAAATGTCAGGAATATGTGTGGAATTGTGTGCTTTCTAATAAAAGCTACAATTTCTGTCTTTGGAAAATTAAAATCATCATAGACGTTTCACTTATTCTTTTTAGACTTTTTATTTTTTTTTTTTAAGCAACCACCGTAATTATCCCTTTCAGCACAGAATACTCACTGATATGACTGTGAGTGAGTTTTAGGGGTAAAGGCTTAAAACTGACATTTGAGATCAGCTCTTTCAAGCCAGGTGAGGCTGTCATGCGAAGCTATGTTGCACCTGGAGACAGTAAGAGTTTTCCACCATTGTCTTCTTGGGAAATGGGCTGCAAAGGTGGCAGAAAATAAGTGAATTACTACTATCAGTTCTGATCCCAATCACGTAGTTGAGAGCAAATCTTCAGGCTCTGTGGAATACAAAAAGGCTACTGCAGGGTGGTAGAGCTTATTAGTGCAATAAAGGCTAGTTGCCTAATGTAGCTATTCAGTTTTTACTACTTAACCTAGCTCAGATGTCTGTATCTGCTAGAGTGTCTTGTGCTGCCTAGGTGTATGCTGACATATTCAGAAGCAAGGGAAATAATAGGTTTACTTAAGTTCCTTCTTCTCCTGATTTTTGTTGCTGTTCATTTCAGTCCAACTGACATCAATAGCAGAATTGTTGACAACATTAAGAAACAATGGTTTGGCTCAAAGATTGAGACTTGGATATGGTTGTGGCCTCAGAGGTTTGGTAGTCTTTGCACTTCTCCATTGGGAAGAAATTAAATCTGATTTTTTTTAGTTTTTTAAATATTAAAGAAGTGAATTGATACCAGACTAAGTATAGTTATTTAAGATCAAAAGGCTGTAGATACTAATTTCAAATAAAATTGACTGGTTTTGTACCATGAGCCTGATGACAAATTTGTCTTCTTCCTCAGAGAACGGTATTATGTCTTTTCTCACATGAAAATCACATTGACTTAAAAGAACTCAGATTAAGGTACTTAGTTTTCATCTCTAATTCAAACTATAACAGACCTATGACTTTAAGGATAGACTCGTATTATGCTGAGCTCCATCCTGACTTGGGCTTTCCAATAGAATTCCTTTGCCTCTGAATTAGTGGTGGACTTGGTAATGTTAGGTTAATGGTTGGACTGGATGATCTTAAAGGTCTTTTCCAACCTAAACCATTCTATAATTCTATTACACAGATTATAATGGGCAGGCTTTCTTATACAAATGGAAATATTCCTATTCCGTTCAGGAAAAAAAAAGGAAAGAAGGGCAAGGCTCCCCCTCAACACATGCACTTTTTCCCCATGTTTGTGGCCATCCAAGCCACAAATGAGCCACAGATGCTCTCTAAGAAGTGAAGAATAAAACTAACATTCACTGTCTTCCTTTAAGGTAGTTGTGTCTATCTTGTCCATTGTTATTTACAAGATTTCATTATATACTGCAGCAGACATGGACTGCTGTAATGAAGAACTTTAGTACTTAAAGGTTTATCTTCTGGCTACTTTTTAAAGATTTTTATCTGTATTTCTGTGGTTTTAATGATTGTAATTTATCTGACATTTTTAAACCCTCATATACTTGGAAATTTAGTATCTAAAGTTTTGCAGAAAATAACTTTTCCTTCTGAGCTTATGTTATGACCTTTGTAGATCTTCTCCTGCAGCTCTTACATGCTTGTGGCTCTCCCTGGAAGTATGAAGTTTCTGAGGATGCACAGGCTTCCAGATCAATAAAGTCTTTCATTCTATTGAAACCAAGAAGTGTAGTAAAAGTCTGGGGAGGCAATCCTATCTGGATCACAACTAAATACAATATTGGTGTAGCCCAATGAAGTGAATCTATCAGGCTTTGTACTGCTCTACAAGTAACAATGTTTAATATAAGAGCTACTATGAGATTTGTGTGTAGTCTATATATCACTAGCACAAAGTGTTTCTTATGACATTTCCTTTGAGAAAAGCACTTAGATAGTTCAGTGAAGGCTGAATTCCTGTACTAGAGAAAGAACTTCTAAGTGAAGAGTAGGAAATCTGACATTGGACAGAAACTCAATTAACCTGAATAAATAAAAAAATAAAGATGATGTATGCAGAGCGCCAGACTTCTATGTCAGTTTGCACCCAGGTGTTGCTTTAAACAAAATCCTATTCTGAATACATGGAAGGAGCATAGAGTTGGTGTTTCCTCAGCTGGAGGAAGGATTTTGATAATGGAATGTGAAAAGAAACTCAATGAACACTGAAAAGTAAATATTTCTGAAACTGGTCTCTTGACAATAATTGGTCACTTAGATTGTAAAAAAAAAAAAAAGGAAAAAGCTGTTTAGAGATTATAAACTAACATGAAGGAAATAGATGTCTTATTTGCAGTCACTTGCTATCCAAACCGAAAGGTTTTGCTTTGATTAATTTCATTGTATCAGTTTCTTGCCCATAATGAGATCTGCTCTTTTTTTAGTCTTAGATGCCATTCACTCTTCTTTGCTGTATATCTTAATTTCATTTTATAGTGAATGTCTGAACTCCAGATGGTGTGATTATTAAATTCAATGACTATTTGTTTTTCTTCCAACAGACCATTGGCATGCTGGACTTGCTGCTGTAAAATCTAGTGGGCAATGTCATGATTCCCCAATCCAACAAAATTTTCCATTATGAAAGGGAGATTTTATTTTGACCAGAAAATTAGGCTACTGTGCTGACATCTGTGCAGAAGAGGTTATGCTCCAGGAGTCACATTTAGCGTATCAGTAGACTGGCCTTATTTCCCCAGAAAAGGGAGGTACATTTTCATTGGCATATTAATAAAATTCAGTGCATGTTGCTGTCTATCTGAGAAGCAGCTAATTATCTCCACCATTGCTAACAGATTGTTCAGCTTTACAACACAAAAATATAAACCCTTCACCTCCAGGAAGAGATAGGAGGACATCTGAAAAAACTGGATGTGTGGAAGGCAGTTATACTTAAAATCATGAAACTGTGATTTTTAAGCACTTTTAAAAAAGAGACTCTGCAAAAATTAACAGCTATCTAAAAGCCTACTTCTCAGAGGTATAATGTTTTGCTGCCTCCATCAATGACTTTGATAGTCGTCAGACTGATCTCTATTCATTATTCATTCCTTTAAGATCACTGTGGGACTCACCATATTTTAAAAGAATAAGTTAACCAAGAGAATGCTGAAACTAAGTTCCAGCTTCATATAGAAATGAAATTCTGAAAGAGGATTAAACAAATGTAATGCACCTGTTTAAACATCTTTCCAGTTTATATCAGGTTTATTGAATTTAGGTTTCTGTATAAGGTTTTGGGTTTTGCTGGTATTTGTAAAAATTTGAAGCTTATTACTATGATAGACTGAAGTAGGGTAAGGATTCTACATTTCTGTTTCACAACTTGCCTCAGATAACCACTCAGCTCACCAAAAAAATACTCTCTCTTTCTCTCTCAGTCTTTCCTTCCTGTATGTGTGTGCCTGCTTGCACACACACATGTACACACATGTGCACACAAGGTATATGTGAAGAAAGCCACTGATTTGAATGGAGTACATGGTCTCTATTCAAAGCCAGGTAGTAAAGCTAAGAAGAATGTGTGCTCTCTCAGACCATCAGAGCTGATGTGGTCTGAGGAAATTATGGGGTAGCTGGACCCCTCCAACTATTTCAGCCTAGTTGGTTTCTCTGTAGTGACAGCCAAAAGGGTGTTTCTGAGACAAAGCTATTGCAATGTTTTGATGTGAACCTCTATTAATTTTCTCTTTCTGCCTGCTGCAGTTTCCTTAGTACTTTCTTTAGACAGGCCACAAAAAAGGCCAGAAGGACTTGTGCAGGAAGTGTTAAAAGCTAACTTTAAAGACAGGTAATACATTTAATTAAGTACATTACAGGTGTGTGTCCCCTCAGGCTGATAGTATCTGCAGTGAGCTGCTGAGTAAATCCTGAATGTTCAGCTATAGGGAAGATTGTTTGACCCAGGAAGAACCTAGGCTATTGGGAGAGCACACAGACTCTCTGGCCAGAAATTATTCAGAAATCAGAATACATTGACTGGGATGGATGCCAAAGGAAGATTCAGAGTGAGAAACTGTGGGTTGCAGCAATAAAGCATGGATGAGTGCAGATGGAAGTAGTGGAGAACATGGGTGTTTCCTGGGATTGGGTCCAGGACACTGATGAATGTTGCAAGGTGGTGAGATGTGTGCATAGTGAGAGATCTTGAGCCAGGGTTGGTGGTGGTAGATGCAGCTGGGTGTGCCTGGGGAATGGGTGGTCTCTGATGGATGGCTCTGTGTGAGAGTAGGGAACTCAGGTGGCTTCCTGGTGCAGAAGACAGGATGCAGGAGGGCACAGAATATTAAACATGGTTGTAGCAGCCACATTAGAAGTCTAGTCCCTGAGTACTTTCCTGATAATGTTTATATTCTTCTGCTTCAATGCAACAGTATTTTTTGTCTTACTTTCTCTGGCAGAGTTAGACCATCTTGGTGGTGTGCAGGTGGGCCTTCATACCAGAAAACAATGTGTGGACCTATTCTTAACAAATTTGTGAAATGCAAGTGACATGTCTCTTCCCTTTCAAGGATATGATGGTACATCTGACACTGGAATCTGTTACTACTTTATACATTTTTTGATCTGTTTGTTGAGTACTAGGTTGCTGAAGTGACCAGCAACATAAGATCCTTGAAGAGTTATAACACTTGCTTTAGCAAAACATTTTTTTCCTCACTGCTGTTCTGTCTTCAGTAATTCTGTGGTGTTCATTGCTGTAATCTGGTTTGGATAACAAACCGCCCGTGAAGCATATGGTACCCTTTGTTGCTTCTACGGGATCTCAAGCTAGGACTAATCAAATATTCGCCTGGTGTGCACAGAATTAAGTTTTGCTTTTATCACCCACACAAGAGAAGAACCTGCTTACTTGCACAACTAAAAAAACCTCATTCACTGAGGTTGTAGAGATTAATATATCCCTTTACCAAGTTTCAGATGCACTAGAGAGTGGTCACTCTTATAGGGCTGTGCCACTGCTCTGTGGCTTTGCGGATCTGTGCTCCTGGCTGGCAACTTGGTTTTAGTTCCTTTTCCAAATGGTTTGGTCTCTTGCTGTGAAAAGATACTTTCACACAATTTCCAATCCATTAAGGAAGTATCTGTCTGGCAGTTTCCAATCCATATGACCCTGTACGTTCCCACTCCATATGAGCTCATGTACATTTTTCTCTTCTCTCACTCTGCCTGACAGCATAGAGAAGAACCATTTTTGCAAGGTGAAGAAAAAGGGGAGAAGAGGTGGCACTGACTAGAGTTAACAACTCTTTCCTCTCTAGAAGTATGGATTCTGCAAAAAGAACAGGATGAACATGCTACTAATGGCCATTGTTCTTCCTGTTCCGAACATGAAATCAAAGTATGTCTTCTCTTTCAAGGTATGCCTGTGGGCCTGTTATAACCATTATGGTACAGCTTAAAGTTGTTTGCTTCAAATATTTTTATATTATTTGATTTTCACTTTATATTAGAGGTGGTAAGAGATACCTTAGGAGAGTGTATCCTCTCTTGTTCTCAATACTCCAGTCTTTATATGTTGAATCTTTGTGTATCTTGTAATTTTTAATGAAGTTCTGTTAACATCATATATAGCTTGTTCTTGCTTCCTCTGCAGAGAGATATATGCAGTAGAGAGCTATGGGCTAGAATGTGGTTTGAGAAATTTATGTTTTCTTTCTTTGACTTTTGGTTAATGAAGAAGAGGTAGAAGAATTGTCCCTTGCTCTTGGAGCAGAGTGGTCGCATTTATACACTTAGGCTTCTGCTAAAGTAACCTCTCCACTCAGGCGAGTTTTATGCATGGTAAGCTTTGTAATGCTTGGGAGTTAGAAGTCAAGATCAGGTTCCTAAAACCTTAGATGAAATATTCTGGATATCCAGCTGTAAAGCTGTTTCGTTCTTTGAAAGCGAAGACTGATGTCCTGAACCTTGAGCTATTCAGTGAGGACAGCTGGTGATCCTTCCCCTAGCTGCCGTGTATTCAAGAAATCTGAAGAAACCTTTTGCAAAGGTTTATAACTTCACACAGAGACTTACTGTGCAAACATAGTCTGGCTGGCAAAGGCCTATATGAATGAGCAAGTACACTGGCAACACAAGACCACATCTCAAGCAGAGAGAGTGAGTTGGTGAAAATGGCTTATGGCAAAAGAGGTGTGACAGTTTATGCCTGGTTACTTACTACATTTGGGCACCTGAAAACAGATTAATAGTGGGGTTTGAAAATACCTCTGCATTCTGCTCCCATTTAAGCAAAACACGCACTTCTCCCAAGTCTTCAAACTAATTCTACTTTAGGGTCCTGTTTCTGGTAGTGTCACAGTCAAATGCAGTGAAGCCACTTGTTAGCTATATTACCTGAACAGTTGCACATAGAAACCTCCTGTAGGTTTGGTTGTACAGAGATTTTTTTTTTTTTTTTTAATATCCCTTGATAAGATTTACTATATACAGCACTCCATAATGGAGAAGTCAAGAAGCTGAACTGCTATTTTTCATAACCAATTTCTGGACTCCGAGAAGGAGCTCCTTGGACTTTTGCCAGTTCCATCTTAGTGGGATTATGTTGCTTGCATATATTGCTGTAATATCTGATTACCATGAGAATTAATATAATGTCAAGTATTAATATCAATAGTATCTGGACAGGAAATAACCAATAATTTAAAATCCACTATTTTCTAAATATTAATAGCTCTTTTTGCATTGTAAAACATATGAAAAGCAAACACTAATTATCTTATTTACAAGCATCAGGCTATTCAAAAAAAAGAAGATTAAGATATCTCTTTAGCTTTCCCTTTCTTTTTATCCAGTACAAGACATTAGAGGAAAACAAGTAAACAAGGTACAGTAGCTAAGAGGAATAATAGCGCATGGTATTTGGTCATTCTAAATATTCCCACTTAATAACCCATGCAGGTACATTTACTCAGGCTTTTACTGGTGAATAACTAGAAGAAAGAAAACAGAATCTCTGAAAATCTACTTTGGTTTATCATGGTTTAGCACCAGCCAGCAACTAAGCACCACGTAGCCGCTTGCTCACTCCTCCTGTCCCAGTGGGATGGGGGAGAGAATCAGAGGAGTAAGAGTGAGAAACACTCCTGGGTTGAGATAAGAACAGTTTAATAATTGAAATAAAGTAAAATAGTAATGATAATAATAACAATATAATAATAAAGGTAATAATAATATACAAAGCAAGTGATGCACAATGCAATTGCTGACCACCCACGGACTGACACCCAGCCAGTTCCCGAGCAGTGATCACTGCCCCCAGGCCAACTCCCCCCAGTTTATATAGTGAGCATGATGTCATATGGTATGGAATAGCCCTTTGGTCAGTTTGGGTCAGCTGTTCTGGCTGTGCCTCCTCCCAGTTTCTTGTGCGCCTGGCAGAGCATGGGAAGCTGAAAAGTCCTTGACTAGCATAAGCAGTACTCAGCAACAACTAAAACATCAGTGTATTATCAGCGTTATTCTCATACTAAATCCAAAACACAGCACTATGCCAGCTGCTAGGAAGAAAATTAACTCTATCCCAGCCAAAACCAGGACAGAGCACTGTCTGTTGAACTCTTCAGATTTCCTTCTTATCTCTTGTATAAAAAAATTAATGTCAAGATAATCCGACTGATGTTAATGGTGTTGCTCCTTGCTTGCACTGGGGCTGGTACTTAGGAATTGGTTTCCTTGGTTTGTAGCTGGAACATTGTAAGTTGAGCAAGTTTAAAAGCCTTCCTTTAGCAATGGCATGACATCTTCCAAAGCACATTTTAAAAGCTTAAAAGATCCCTTCTTTTCCCCTTTCCTCTCTTTACTCATATCCTGTGTTGTGGATGACTTGTGTTTTCCAGATCCTACTGCTCTGGATATAAGACTGCTACTACAAACAACTCTTGGAATTAAAAGATGGAGAGAGGTAAAATAAAAAAGAACACACACACACCGCGCCCCCCCCCCCCCCCCCCCGACCCCAAACCCATATTGCTTAGCTATTGTCCTTCTTAATTTTTAAGACTCTTTTCATTGGCTGATATGTGAAGTTCATCTTCCTTGTCATGATCATCCTATGGACAAGTAATGCACATACTGTGTTTTCAAATAAAAATTCATACTAGATTTTCTTAGTATCTGCACTAAAGGAAGGCTGTTCAGAAGCTTGTCTCAAGTATCTGTACCTGGAAAAAAAAGGAACTGGAAGTCCATGTGCAGTCTCAGGACTGTGATGTGATGACAGCCCTGGGGACCTGGCACACGTGAGTGGATCACAGTCCTTGGTGGGTACAGGCTCTTTGAACAGGCTGAGCAATAAAAAGAAGAAGGGGAGTTGTGCTCTATGGAAAGGCATGACTTGACTGCATCAAGCTCCAGTGCCAAGTGGGAGACATATCTGTCAAGACCTGACCAAGGTCAGAGGGAAATAATTTCAGTGGTATCATCACTGGGATATGCTGCAAACTACCTGAAGTGGGTTTTGGTTCCCAAGAAGAATTAGTGGAAGGGTCCTGACCATGGGCCCTAGTCTTCATGTGAGATGGCACCCACACAGCCATCTTCTGAGAGTGTAGCATGGCTTTGTGCAGCAATTCAAGAAGTTTCTAAATTGTGTTGGTAACAATTTCCTAATAAAAATGTTAGAGGGTGCGAGCAGGAGTAACGGTCTCTTTGCCTAGTGCTTACAAACAAGGAAGAATGACAAATGTGGTCATAGATGGCAGGGTGGGCTCCAGCAAACAGAAAATGGTAGAGTTCAGGACCCAGAGGAAAACTGGGCAGGTGAATAGCAGAGTCAGGGCTCTGAGCTGTGGAATATTAGAGTCATAGAATCATAGAGTCATAGAATGGTTTGGGTTGGAAGGGACCTTAAATATCATCTAGTCCAATTCTCCTGCCACAGCCAGGGACACCTTCCACTAGACCAGGTTGCTCAGAGCCCTATCCCACCTGACCTTGAACACTTGCAGGGATAGGGCATCCACAACTTCTCTGGGCAAACTGTTCCAGTGTTTCACCACCCTCATAGTGAAGAATTTCTTCCTTACATCTAATCTAAATCTACCCTCTTTCAGTTTAAAGCCATTACCTCTTGTCCTATCACCAGATGCCCTTGTAAAAAGTCCCTCTCCAGCTTTCTTGCAAGCCCCCTTCAGGTACTGGAAAATTGCTAGAAGGTCTCCCCAGAGCCTTCTCTTCTTCAGGCTGAACAACCTCAACTCTCTCAGCCTGTCTTCATAGGAGAGGTGCTCCAGCCTCCTGATCATCTTTGTGGCCCTCCTCTGGACTCACTCCAACAGTTCCATGTCCTTCTTGTGTTGGGGGCCCCAGAGCTGGACACAGTACTCCAGGTGGGGTCTCACCAGAACAGAGTAGAGGGACAGAATCACCTTCCTCAATCTGCTGGCCATGCTTCTTTTGATGCAGTCAAGGATACGGCTGGCTTTCTGGGCCTCAAGTGCACATTGCCCGGTCATGTTGAGCTTCTCATCAACCAACACCCCCAAGCCCTTCTCCGCAGGGCTGCTCTCAATCCATTCTCCCCCCAGCTTGTATTTGTGCTTGGGATTGCCCAGGCCCATGTGCAGGACCTTGCACTTGGCCTTCTTGAACTCTCAAGCCTGTCAAGGTCCCTCTGGATGGCTTCCCTTCCCTCTAGAATATCAACCACACTACTCAGCTTGGTTTCATTGGCAAACTTGCTGAGGGTGCACTCAATCCCACTGTCCATGTTGCCGACAAAGATATTAAACAGATATTAGACTCTGGGCTATTCTGGAAGCTGTTAGACAGAATCGCTGGGGCAAGCTGACCAAGGGGAGAAGTCCCCAGAAGAACTGTTTGTTTTTTGAGAAAAACTTATTTGAAGTTTAGGAACAAATCATCCTATTGTGGAGGAACACTGGGAATTCTGGCAGAGGCTTCTGAATTCAAGAAGAAAATGGGAGGATATAGGAGGCGGAAACAAGGACCAGAAGAGGTATATGTAAGCATTGCTCTGACACTTTTGGCGAAATCAAGGGCAGTGAGCCTCACCTAAGTTTCTGGGAAGATCATTAAGCACATTTTCACAGAATTACTTTCCAAACATGTGAAGTACAGGGAGATAATTAGTAACAGTCAACTCAGATCTACCAAAGGAAATTCCTTCTTGTCTGACCTGGTGACCTTCCATGATGAAAAAAACTGGCTGTGTGAATATGATGAGAGAGGTGGATGTGATATACTTAGTACTGCTCACAAGCAACGATGTGTTCCTGTTCAAATGAATACAATCTGATACTATAAAAGTTTTTCAATCTTTTTTGGTAAACTATCATGTAGTATTTTTTAAAAAATGTTTCCATATGACATCTGAACTCTCTATTGCCACTTCCAGAAATTTCCCTTAAGAATGTGAAGTTTAAAAAAGAAACTCCCAGAGCTAAGCACTATTAAAACCCACATCACTTTGTCCCAGTCCTTTAAAAAAGGTAGAATATTTTCTTTGCTTAAATATTTCCCATTAATGGCATGTTCTTATGAAATAAAGAGACAATATGAATAAATAAATGAATGAATGAATGAATACATAAAGAATTAAATATTTTTTTCCCCCTGTTCATAGTTAACTTTCCTCTTTTCTGGTGATGCCAGAAGCTTTTTAGCTCTGATTCTGAGGTATTTTCCTTCTTGTCATATCTGAGAAAATTAGATCAGTTTGACCATGGAGTCCCATCATGAAGAGTCAGATAAAATACGAGCTTCCTTATCCTCTGTAGGACTAAAAGCTTTTCCTCTAGCTTTGATCATTTGGGTAGTGATATAAAAACGAATAAGCTTTAACTGGAGAGACTCAAAATGGACTCCGCAAGTGCCAGAGGGAGATTCAGAAAATTGAATTATTATCTAAACTGCCAAATATGGGATATTTTTCAGCATTTACCTTTTGAATAGGCTTTAAACCTGAGAAATATGTTTATTGACAGATGCTTCAGCAAGGCACCACAGTTACTGTGCTTACAGACTTGAGTTATACATATGATTGTATTCATGATTCTTATTATTTATAGTGACTTTGAAGAACAATGAAGAATGAGTCCTTATTGCGCTTGACACACAAAACTGCTGTAAAATGAGTCCAGAAAGAATAAAAAGGAGAGCTTTATGAACAGCTCTCATAAACAGCTGGCCTTCAAGCATATTTTTCTGTAATATTAACCAGAAACTGAAGAATAGAAAATGGGAATTTGTGACAAAATGTTTCCCAAGATCTGTACTGTAGACTTTAAAATGTAGAGTGGTTTATATAGAGAAAACATTTCATACTGAGCAAAACCAGTTATTACACAGGGAAGTTCTCTGTTGTTTCAGTTTTGCCCTGTTTCCTCTCCTTAAATCAGCAATGTTCTACTGGTATAAATGTAAGGAACTGTAACCTATAATCTGAATCAAACCCATTAGTAGGCAAATGCAGACAGCACATTTTCACAGATATCTCACTTCAAAAAACTTGCTAATTCCTTTTTTCTGCATTTGAATATGCAAATGTGTGCATGTGTGTGCATTTACTTTCATTATAAATAATCCAGCCACCAAGCCAGGAAACACGAAATTGCTACTCTACCCTTAATTGGTTTAGTGGTCAACTTGGTAATGTTAGGTTAATGGTTGGCCTGGATGATCTTAAAGGTCTTTTCCAACCTAAACGATTCTATGATTCTATGTTAAGTCTGAACCAGCACTGAGCACTTAAAATGACATATATGCTATTTTCAGAAATTCCACTGCTATCTAATTAGTTCATGTGTTTGTGCATGTCATCTGTCTTGTTTCACTGTGCTGATGCATATGTACCATCAATTGGAGATTTATCTCCCTGGTTGGGTTTATTTTTCCTAATAGAAGAGGAAGAAAAAATAAAAAAAATTTGCTTACTTGCTTCATAACCTGACGCTTTATTCTGTATGCTTTATTGTACAGTGTATTGCACTGTAGCATTTGGATACACTTTCTGTTTTCCAGATGTGCCTTTATTCCTTTATTTGTTTTGCAGTTTCCTCCTGACTATATGTAGCCTTGTATGGCTTACAAATAGTTGGCTGAAAATGCCTCATCAAACTGAGCATTTCTTTGGTTTTGTAAGTTTAATTGACAAGTAAACAACAAACAAGAAAAAATTCACAAATACATTGAGATGGTCATAACAAGCAAAACTTAGCAGATGGTACACTGATTTCTCATTATGATCTCTTGGCCCATCTAATGCATCCAACTTGCAGTAAATCTGCATGTTTCTTTAAACTGTATGAGAGAACAGCTTCGCTAAGGATAAATCTAAACCCTTGGGAAGATTTGCCCTACAGTGCTTCCTGATTTCCCCCCTTTATCCAGACTAGGGAGCTGGCTAGTCTGTATGCCGCATCTACCTTAATCTTGCATGCCTGGACTTTCATATTATTGAAATCAGGCTGTGGATAAGGAGCAACCAATGTGTGCCAAGGACTTGTCCTTTCATGAGGTAGGGAATAGATAAGTCATGTAGTCAGGCCTCTTGTTTGAATGTAGTCTTTATGGGACCATCAGTGATGGTATTTCGCATTCTTTTGCAAAGCCATAAATGTCCTTGTTATATATAGTTGAAATTTTGCACAGAGCTCAAATTTTTCTAATGAGAAAATTTAAGAAAATGCTGAACTGGAGAGATAGCATAGCTCCATTGAAGCAGTGCTGTTTCATACCAGCAGGCAGTCTGGTCCTACAAGTCAGACTGGCTTATGGGCCACATCCTGGCTACAAGGTACCATCAGGTTTACTGACAAACTGGGCAGGCTTTCTGATACAAAAACCCCACAGACTGAAACCCAGGCTACTGGAGAAAAACCAAAACAAAGTGTTACAGTATATGGTGACTGGTTTTCACCAGCTCTTCTGTATCTTCCTTGGTTTTATTCTACTTGATCTCTTTATGAAAACAGCTATAGAGATATACTGTATGACAGGATAAAAAGACATTAGTCATAGAAAAGGAACTTACACACATTTAGGAGATGTAAAGTGTCTACTAAAATGAGAAAATTGGGAAGACGAAGATAAAAACTTGTTTTCTTAATGTCCAGTAGCATCTTGAACTACACTCAGAAGAGGAAAAAAATTAACAAGAACTGCCAAAAGCCAATGGCTCTGTGTTGCTTTTCATTCTTCTAACTTCTTTATTTAATAAATGCTCTGCTCTGAATGCAGTGATTAATAAAAAGCTCATGATAGAGACTAACATTTTATTCAATATTCACTGTTTCACCTGATATAAAATGAAAACTGGAAGCACTTTGTTAAATGGACTGAAAATTTGAAAGGTTGTGAAATTTCATGGTACCTTCTATAAGTACCTCTTGAATGTTAATCTGAAACACTGTTTTAGAATCATAGAATCATAGAATCATTTAGGTTGGAAAAGACCTTTAAGATCATCCAGTCCAACTATTAACCTAACATTAACAAGTCCACCACTAAACCAATTAATTAAGGGTAGAATACCAATTTCATGTTTCCTGCCTTGGTGGCTGGATTATTTATAATGAAAGTAAAAACTAGGAATCATTAAGATTGGAAAGGATCTCTAAGATCATCAGTCCAATCATCAACCCAACACCAGCATGCCCACTAAACCATGTCACAAAGTGCCATATCTACCCGTTTTTTGAACACTTCCAGGGATGGTGACTCCACCACCTCTCTGGGCAGCCTCTTCCAATGCTTGACTACCCTTTCCATCAAGAAATTTTTCCTAATATCCAATCTAAACCTCCCCTGGCACAGCTTGAGCCCATTTCCTCTCGTCCTATCACTAGCTACTTGGGAGAAGAGCCCAACACCCACCTCGCTACAACCTCCTTTCAGGTAGTTGTAGAGAATGATAAGGTGTCCCATCAGCCTCCTCTTCTCCAGGCTAAACAACCCCAGTTCCCTCAGCCGCTCCTCATAAGACCTGTGCTCCAGGTGTATGAATTTGGTGAATTTGGTGTACTCCACTATCTGTACACTTGGTCATTCTTGACACCTCAGCCCAGCTATCAGGGCCCATCACGTACTCCATCCCATACTGACCAGATGACAAATACCAGCAATATCTTGCAACATTGCCTAATTAGGCCATGTATATTGCACAAATTTAAGTACACGGACCATGAACTTCTGGAAAGCAGCTGTTGCCCCCTTACACCCAAAGGTACAATTCAATCCTTTTTAAGAGAAACTTTTTTCTAGCTGCCGAAAGCACTTTCACCTCAGGGATATCTGCACACCTTCCAGTCCAACAATATGGTACAGTGACTATATCTTCTCCCCTCCCCTCCCCTCCCCTTCACTGCATTTCATTTCATTTGCAGTTATTTATGGTTTTAGAGGTAAAACTGTCACACCTTGGGATGGGCAGCATGTGCTGCATCAAGGGAAGGGAAGAAGGACCACAAGGGAGTGCCAAACATGCATGAAAAGAATGTTTACACATAAGGGGAATTCTGGGTTTGCAATGACCCTGTAGAAAATGCCTGGAGGGCAAAAAGAAAAAACACGCTAAGAGATAGGAAAAGATAAGGTTCCTGAAACAGAACAGTGTCAAATACTTTCCATTGACAGTACTACTGTTGGAATTTAGGACTTTATTCTTGTAATTTCTAAAGCTAGTTACTCCAACGTTGTAAGGACAGTCAATACACTCTTACCTTTGACTCCCTTTGTTAAAATGTCTTTCTATGGTTCAGTCAAAAGTCAAGCTTCCTTTCTGCTATATATCATTGAAAATACTCCATGTAGAAGGACTTGCTCTAAAAGGGCACTGTGTTTTGAATTATCTTCTTTCTTTTAAATGATTATAGTTCAAGTGTCCCTAGGGAATCAATATCTTTCTGTAGATTCTTCAAATTGTATGTGTTTATATGTACAGAGGGCTAGTAGTAGCTGATGCAATTAAGGTTACAAGATTTCAGAAGATGCCTGCTATGTCGAATACTAAATTGTTGTTTTCATGTGTTCTTTTAACTTTTAGTCAGCTTTACCTTAGTTTCTACTGGTGGGGTGGAAAACTGACAACTTAGTAAATTTTGCCAAAATGTTGTTTGGTCTTGTAAAGCACAGGTAACATTTCAGAAACCTTTTCTCATAGGAGGAATATATATTTTTTTCTGGTTCATGTGATGGTTAAAAATGTTAAAATTCTCATAGAATGGAAATTCCTTGTTACAGCCCTTTTGAGATTTGGGCTGCTGGCAGATCATGTTGGGCTCTGATCATTGAACACATTGTTCCTGAAAGCAGAGTTCAGGTCCTTGTCTTTCATTAAAAGACAAGCACAGTACTCTATGATATGATTTTTTCTTTAGTAACATTGTAAAGACCTAGAAAGCTGTAATTCTTCTCTCCCCCTCTCTCAGTTGGTGCACTAGTTCTTATGACATAGAGAAGAGTAGAAAATCTTCTTTTCATTTCATGTATGAAATTTCTCAGTTGAATTGCCTTGAGGTTTTTTTCTTCTTCTTTTTTTTTTTTTTTCTCTGAAGCTATAGAGTGGGTGGCATAAAAAAAAAGCAACATTTACTGTTACTATGGTGAAGTACTGAACTTCACTGCAGTGCTTACTGAATCAGAGATATTTAGAAGAACAGGAAATAAAAAAGTGTTCATTTTATTCACCTTATCCATTATAAATTAGTACATAAAAATAGATTTTTAACCTCAAAAGAAATAGTCCAACTGTACATTCATGACACAAACACCTGCTGGCCATTAAGTATTTGATTGGCAGTTAGTGAATTTTGTTTCTGGATTTCTTATGACATAATCTTTGGGATGAGCAAAGAAGGGAGTGAAGAGCAGACTGTGCTCTCCCACTAATACTGAGGGTCCTGAAATAACAAATTCTCTGTTAAAACATTATTTGTTGAATGTATGGATTTAAAGATGTGGGTTTCAGCATCCTGTTTCTTTTCCCATTATCACTAACTGTTAGTGTCTGAAAGCAAGAGAGGATATAAGATACCAAGCAATAGTGACGTGGTAAGAATTTCCAGGATAACTATAACTTGTTCAATACACCACATGTGTCTAGATATATTTCTTGCTGCAAACAATGCTAGCTTGAGACCCAGAAGCCCCATCTATCTTTGCTTCTCAGCAAAGACAAATTAGCCTGGACACACATCACAGCACAAGACTGGTACAGACATGTTGTGTCTAGCACGGGAGCTAGCACATCCAAAGGGACCTTGGGTGGCTCTCTATGTCTTTTCTTTGCCTCTTACAGCAATAACATAAGAAACTGCAAAGGGAGACAGTCATTGATTTGCTCTTAGGGACAGAATAAATAAGTCAGATGAGTTATCAGCTTCTTTCTGAAGCTGAGACACCTATGAGCAAGGACAGAAGATTTTAAAAGGCATCCAAACTTATGAGATAGCCAAGGCTAAGGTTTATATTTTCTTAGTTCTAGTTACACTAATAACAGAGGCAAGAGCACTAATAACAGATGCAAGAGCACTAGTAACAAGGTCTAGAGCAATGCTTCTAGAGTTTAAGATGGACATTTAAAAAATTGTTTTCATGATGCTCTTTGTGGAAGAAGATGGCAATGGAGAGGAAGGAGTGTGACCCTTTAGGTAAGAGATAGTATGAGAGACTAAGCTGAACTATGTCTACTTTTCATCTTCCTGTAACCAGAGATTAAAGAAAGCAACTATGTTTTCCTCCTAAGGTCTATTTTATGTAGGCATAAGACAGAGGATTTACTTAATATTTCCTTTTATTGGGTAAGCATCACCAAGAAACTGCAGAGGTGTAGGAGTCCAGTATTCCTATCACACTTGGCTGCTTTAAAAAGAAAATATCTGATCCTATAAATGCACATTTTAAAACCAGTCTGTAAAGGAATGTCCATGAAACAATAATAGAATAAATGTCAAATGAATACTACATTTTGTCAAACTGGTATTTAAGATAGCACAATTCTTTAAATGTTTCCAGTCAGTGACAAAGTGAAAAATTTTCTTACCCTTGTTATGAAATGTTGTATTCCTGTATATTCAAAGTTTAACCATTACAGAACATACGTACACTAATTGATGTCTTTTTGCATTGTGCATTATAACATTGATCATTTCAACTTGCTTTTACTTACAATGCAGTTGGTGATTTCTGTCATGGAGTCAAATGGAAGCAAATATAAACACCTACGTTGTCTAACTATCTAACTATCTAACTGGAGAAGAGTTGGCCATTTAGCAACAAATGAAACATGGGCACACATATGTTGATAAATGTTAATTTCAAAATCATCAGGTAGAAAATGGATTTTTTTTTTAATAAGAAAAATCACCTTACATAGAAATTCTGCACTAGGCCAAGAAACTGGCCAAATCAGTTCAAACCAACAAATTTTAAAAATACTTAGAAAGACAGAATAGACAGATTATATGCTGATTTGATATTGCACATAATTTAATAAGAAATCATTGGAGTTAATCAATGTGTAGAGAAAATGTATATGTAGGATTGTTTAAATGAGCAGAGCTACTATTTCTATCATGTTACTGTCATATATGACAGCTTCCAAAAAAACTCACCAACCTATAAACATTTCAGAAAGATTTTTGTTCTCTTTTTGTTTTTTCTATTTCAAAGGTCACATGTTCCATGAGGGTGACACCCGAGTCAGAATTTTCTGTCACAAAGACTAGTTGGTCTACCAAAAACATTAAATCACCAGTTAAGCAAGACCATTTTTGGAAGAAACAGTAATTTCATTAGAGACATATCAGCTTATACAAAGTTAAACAAATAATGCAATTGACATAATTTCTCAAGCGTAAACACTCATTAGTTCTTTATAATGACAAATGGTTCCATAAGCAATGAAAGTGATAAAATATGTCTGAATTGAAAAAGAGAACTTACTTTTTGTCAAGGTTAATTAACTTGTCTTCCAGGTTCTTATGGGGCCTGACAAAGAGCTGCACAGATTGTGACCATGTCATTCTTTCTGTGCTAACAGTAACAATAATGAAATGTTATGACTTTTTCTATTTAGAACTACATGATAGGGGAAATAATTTTTCCCCTTGGATCTCAATTTTGATAAATGAAAGTCACTCTAAAATTCATTAAAATTAAGCATAATACCTGGAATTTCTAAAGACTCTGTGTTACTCTATAAGCCATTCATCTCACAAGAATGTATTTAGCTTACTGTATTTATCTTGCAACAATCTCATAGTTCTGGTTCTGGTAAGACAAGTTATTGGGAGCACAATAAAGCATATGCTGATATTCCAGAGAAAAGAGTAGTTTCACAGAATACTTAGAGATTGCATTAGTCCAGTTCAATGTGTAGCAGCCTCCCAGCTGAGAATAAATAAGGGTCAGACAAGTTGCCAGAAGATATTTAGGAATTGGTTTGGTTTCAGGATGAACAAAATAATTTGTCTTGGCTCCCAAAGGAGGATGCAGCACAGGAGGAAACACTTGAAGTTGTATTATGAAGATATGGCAACAGGTTTGGGCTTTTGGTGTGAGGTCTTTGATTTAGCCTTGGAAGCCTAACAAATAGCATTTCATAGTATGTCTAAAATACTCAAAAACTCTTCTGATTTGGGTTATGGAAACATGTCATTTGAGCAGTACTCCTCCACCATATTCAAAGAATTACACATATTTCTTTTTGCCAAGACTGACTAAAAAAGAGAAATATTTTTGTGATAAATATTATGTAATAAACGAAAGAATAATAAATGCTATTTTCTATAATAGAAATGTATTTTTCTATAGTGAACATTAAATCACTTCCATGGCAATATTAAAACTGAAATTTGCCATTTTGACTTACTCAGGGTTTTATAATTTCAACAGTCTTGTTTTTCAGTCATTATGAGCTTCAAAACTTGCATTTGCACATTCGTGATATTATACTCGCAATTCTGACACTGCCAAGGCTACCAAAAGCTTCTGCTTAGCATCTTTTTGAATTCTTAAATACACTGGGAGAACTTACTGTTTACAGCAGGTACTGGGGGTGAGATATTAAATTTGTGAACTTGAATAGTGTTTGAATTACATAGGAATACACAGGAATATTATACAAGAATAGATTGAAGGATATGACTTCACTTTTCTTGGAAAATCACTTATCCACCACTGAACTGATAGTAGTAGTAGTATAAGTATAGTAAATCAAAGTTAAGATTGTAAATACGTATTTTTGTGGTATTTCATCATTCTAGTTCAAAACTTGTCACTTCCTTTCAAACCTCAGATTCACACAGCTGTACAAAACAGACCACTCTTAATATACATGCAGAGTTTTCCCTGGGATATTTAACTTTTCAGATCATGTGACTGAAATAATTTTGTAACTTCCACCAAAATGTCATCCTCTGCCCACAGTAATGAATGAAGGGCAGTACATCCTGGTTCTAGGGCTCCCTGCTGTGTTTAGTAATGAATTTAACTTCTGGGGTAGGTCCCCTGTCTGTTCCCATCAGCCAGATTTCTGCAAACCATACTTCAAATTTGAATGAGAAGACTGAACATAAGAGTTCCAGGAAAATGATTTCCTTAGCCTTCTGGTGTCATTAGTATGAGTGCTCTCAAATGTCTCCTCCAAAATTCAATGCAGTAATTCCATATTGAATTAGAAAAGGAAAACCAAAAGAAAATAATACCCTTCCCTAAATAGCATTGCAATAAAGGTCAATTAATTTCCACAAAGAAGTATATGAAACAACTGCCTGTTTGGGGATGACAGACTAGAAAGGCTACTCTCATATTATCTACTTCTTTACTGTAAAATATATGTAACTTTGTTGATAAATGCTGAATAAATACGTGTTACATCATACTGATTTATCCATTATTCATTGTTCCCTGGATACATGTGAACTTAAAAACCTGCCCACTGTTGCATTTCAGTTTTTATCAGTGAGATTTCAGATGTTGCCAAAGTCATATTTTATCTCTTCTAGACAAATCTTAGGAAGAAGTGAAGCTTTCATAATGATACAAAAAATTAAACTGAGGGCTTTTTTTGCACTATATTGTGAGCATTATTTGATCAAGTAAAAGTAAATAGATGTTTTGGGTGAACCAGAGTTATAACAAAAAAAAGTTCTAGAATTTACTGTTAATCTGCATGTGTATGAAATGGACACATTTCAGGTTTTCTTTATCAATTTATTTTGAGGATAAGCGAGAGGAAAGGTCTCTTTCATCTCAAGAACCACTGTCTTGAATGCAGAGATAAATACTGATTGTGTGAATTGCATTGGAACACTTCACATTGAATTTTTCAGTGAGTCAAATTCAGGAAAAAAAATGGAAGACTTAAATACCAAACCCCTGAAGTATTTGAGAAATAGTGTTTGCTCATTTTTTAAAACCTTTGATATTGAATGTAGTTCCATGGGTGTTATCTTCATGCTTTTGCTGTGTATATATGATGGTAGGGCAGTAAGAAGAGAAACTTGTAAATGGACAAAAAGCAAGGAGAGATGGAAACTAAGATGCAGAAGTTCTTTCAAATGCCCTCATAAAAAAACTCCAGCAGAAAGGCAAAGAGAAAATTTTCTCAAAGGGAAAAGTTTAATCATAAAGTTTTAGTTAGCTTTAATACTGCTCTCTTTCCAAATTCTTCTCTAAGCACCACAGAAGCAGCTGTCAGGTGATGAACTGTTCTAACTGATGAACTGATGAACCTTCTCTTAGGACTTAAATAGAACTAGCCTTTTTGAAAATCTGACCCTGGCTTCATGGTCTGGACACACTGAAAACAGATTAGTGGTTTATGGCTCAGCATAGGTGACTTTTACATGAAATCTTGCATCCCCATTTGGAGCTCTCTGAATAACCTTGACATGCTCCATTGGTGTGCGTGAAACAGCTTCTGTCTTGGTGAAGCCAAGGAGAACTTGTTCATAGGAGTGCCATGTAGGGCACTCCTGCCTTAAGAGGTATGTCAAGTTTTGCAGTTGGTTGAACACCACTCCAGCCCTGTTCTACAAGACACATGTACAGGAATGCACTTCTGAAAACAGTCTATGGTTTTGTCCTCATGTCAAGAGAGTTTAAAAGGTTTGCAGATACTCCAGCGCTGTCCCCAGGCTCCTGAGCTGTCAGAGGTATTGGTGATAGTGTTTTTTAGAGACATTGCTGGCATTGCTTCAGGTTCTCAGAACAGGAAGCTTTTCAAAAGACTCTCATCTTTTTTTTAGTGGGATTATATATTGTTATGTTAGACTTCTTTTTCTGATGTTATGCATATGCCCAGTTGAAAGAATGATGTTGCACAAAGAGTTGTTTCTGCATGGCATCTCACACCAATTTCAGCCATTTTAGGAGTTTCTGCTTGAACAGCCTCATAGCTGTCTGTCACACTTAGCCTGCAGCTAGTAGCGGAGCTCAATACTGGGAACAGTTCATCCAGTTTTCCATGTTGTTCTTACCAGGATCTGAAGCTTTGCCCTGCTTAGAGATGAATTTCTCATGTCCTTCTGAACAAGTCAGTCTAGGCTTTCCCACTGCCCCATTGAGATCTTTGTCCTTGAAATTCTTTTAAATGTCTACAGAATAGCAACCAGCTACAGACCCCTACATTGTATCTTCTCTCTGATAATCAAGAAATGTTAAATTATATTTTTTTTTTTTCCTTCTCAGAGTTCTCTGTGGAAGAGGAGAGCAAAAGTACGTGGCTGGACAGCTGTTGCAACTGTAGTCCCTCCTCCATGATTTGACTCTGGAAGGAGACAGTAGGTTCAAGAGATGTACACGAAATGCATCCTTCAGGTATGGGGTGCTGAGGGGTGGACTAAGACTAACAAAGGACCTGATAAAGGGGATTATCCTATGTTGGTGCTTGAGAACATCACCCCTGATGTGGCAAAGAAAGGGGTTGTGAGAAAACTCGTATGCTGAAATTTTGGGAAACCAAGGGCAGTTGTCTTTTTATTACAGATGATCTTTAGTAACCACTACCCCTCCTTGTTCAGCAGAGCTCTGTTCTTCAAAGAACAGCAGCAAGTGTAGACTATTTTATCTCAGTAGCAGCACGCTTTCCCCCCAGCAGCTGCATCTGAATTCTTAAATGTGGAGCCCTGGGAAAATTACAAGTTACATCAGTCCAGTCAGTTTTCAGAGGAGAAACTCTACTGCTCTTCCCCTCCCACCCCTAACACTGGCAGTCCTCATTTTCTAAGTGACACTACTGCTCTTCCAAAGTGGCAGCAGCAGCTTCTTTCTCTTCCTTCTGTTCTCTCCAGCTCTCTGTGTGTCTTCTACTACCAGATTTTCAGCAATAGTCCTGTTGCAATGACCAAGGTTCACAGGCTGTGGAGGGAAACAAAAACACATGCCTTTTGGTTGCCACTTTCCAAAAGAAGGCCTGGGGCTCCCTTCGTTCTTATTGACCTGCCTCCACCCTGGGATTTTGCACTGTTTTCAGTATGGCATTGCTGAGCTTCTCACAAGTGCTATTCTTTTTCTCTTGCCAGAGATGTATCAGCTTGATTTTCATGTTTTAGGTTGCTTTTTCCCACTAGATATGTTTCTCTTATTTACTTTGACAGAATTTTGCTGATGCCACTTTTGCCCTTGTACAGCAGGTCTTTCCCTCCCTTCCCTACACTGCCCCTATTCCTTCCTGCAGCAGACTTTCCAAGGTCTGTCCTGCCCTGGCTACTGCTTTCCACTTTGCCTAGAGGGCAGACAAACTCTTCTTCCTCTGCCATATTCTCTCTAGCTATTAATTTCCCATCTCCCTTTTCTTGCTTGTTGCTTTTCTGTATACATTGCCACATCCTCCCACCCTTCATAAAACTAGTATGTTGTAAACCAGCTCGTGACCTGTGCTTCTGCCATGTTTTTTCATGCTTATATTTTTTAACCACTGCTGGATAACAACACTGAATCCTGTGTATCCCCAGCACAACCTTGTTCCACAGGCTTACTACACTATGCCTTTGTACAGTGGTTGCTGAAGCTTTTCCTGTGCTCTTGTTGTGTTCTCCTGCTAGTCCCCCTCTCTTTTCACTCTCATTTTGACAAATTCATTTTTGAACTACAGCTATTGAATCTTTCTCTGTATGCATTCAAACAGCAATGTGCTCCTCTCTCAGGACCATCTCGTGCCTTATGTTAGCTGCATAGTTTTTGTGCATCAAGGAGACCAAGCTCTGCTCATTGCATTCCTACTGGTGTGAATCTGTGCACACATAATGTAGCACCAGGTCCCCAGCCCAAAGAGGCAAATGCCATCTTGCTTTATTGTTCCTTTGACCATGGTAGACTCACATTTTAAAAATCTATTTTAGATATCTACCACAAGCATGTCTTAAGGGATCTAAGAAAGTGAATGGTTAAAAAGAGTTCATGAACTTGATGTGAAGTTTGTGGCTGGAAAGCTGCCTGGCCGAAAAGGATCTGGGGGTGTTGGTAGATAGCCAGCTGAACATGAGGCAGCAGTGTGCCCAGGTGGCCAAGAAGGCCAACAGCATCCTGGCTTGTATCAGGAATGCTGTGGCCAGCAGGAGCAGGGAGGTGATTGTTCCCCTGTACTCGGCGCTGGTGAGGCCGCACCTCGAATACTGTGTCCAGTTTTGGGCCTCTCAATACAAGAAAGACATTGAGGTGCTGGAGCGTGTTCAGAGACGGGCAACAAGGCTGGTGAAGGGTCTGGAGCACAAGTCTTATGAGGAGCGGCTGAGGGAACTGGGGTTGTTTAGCCTGGAGAAGAGCAGGCTGAGGGGAGACCTTATCGCTCTCTACAACTACCTGAAAGGAGGCTGTAGTGAGGTGGGTGTTGGTCTCTTCTCCCAAGTAGCTAGCGATAGGACGAGAGGAAATGGGCTCAAGCTGCGCCAGGGGAGGTTTAGACTGGAAATTAGGAAAAAATTCTTTACGGAAAGGGTGGTCAAGCATTGGAACAGGCTGCCCAGAGAGGTGGTGGAGTCACCATCCCTGGAGGTGTTCAAAAAACGGGTAGATGTGGCACTTCGGGATATGGTTTAGTCTAGTCTGCCCTTGATTGGTTTAGGTGGGCTTGGTAGTGTAGGTTAATGGTTGGACTGGATGATCTTAAAGGTCTTTTCCAACCTAGACGATTCTATGATTCTATGATTCTAAGTTTTTTGTCCTGATTTCAGTAGGATTTGCAGATTCAATGTAGAATTTATTACGGTTTGAATGCAACTTAGTGGGGTGAGACACAAGAGCTTTTGGCTGATCTTTTTCAAGCTCTTCTGCTTTCAGCCTTCAGGACACAGGATAAAGTCCACCATGTTGTGCATTGTTTCTTGTGGACTTTGTTTTTAATACATCACAAAAAAATTTCTGTGTATGCAGGTACTACTATTTCTAGCTATCTCTCACCATAAATATTCATGGCACCTTTCAAAATACTCATCTTAGACATGATTCATAAAACTTTCTGGTCATTCAGATAGAAAGACAGATATTTTATAAACATGGTACTCTTTAAAATGTCCATATTGTTCAGTAGTTTTAGTATCCCATAATAGTTTTATGTGAAACAGAAGAAAGATCAATTGTGGATGCTTATTTTAAAAAATGATGGTGATAAATCATATAAATTAAAGATGTACTTTTTCCAGTAAAATAATCAGTGAACATTATCAGTACAGCATGCTGTAAATTATGAGGCATAATTAAATCTCTTAACAATTGATATTTTTTGAATTGAAAAGAGTCACAGAACTAAGCATTAATTATAAAGGTATAAGGAAATCAGCTTCTGTGATTTCACACTGCACTTAGATTTATAATTTATCCCTCTTTTTTTTTTTAGTTTGAATTCAACTTGCTCTGAATAAGGTGTATGGTAGAGACATTACATCTAAAATAGATGAGAACAACTTGGCTCTCTCACAAATATATGGTTACTGTAAATTAGAGATCTTTCTATGGAAGGAATGAAAGGAATTAAAAGCCTGGATGACAAGATTTTGTGGTAGATGTGAATGGACTTACATGGCTTCTCCACATTGCTTGATACAAAACAAAACATAAATTGTTGAATCCAAGTAGCTACACTTGAGTATTATCAGGAAAACTCAGATATAATGAAGGAACTGTCTAGCCAGCTAATATATATTCCAGATTTTAAATATCACTGTGCAAAGGACAACACAGAATTTTTACATTTTTTTAAGTTTAAAAAAGTGTAGAGAGCTGAAAGGTGTGTCGTGACTCTCTTGTCATCATGCAGCTGGATAATTCTGCTGAGAGATGGAGTGTGCACAAGCACGTATTCTCTGCATCCCTTCCCAGTTCCTCTTGGTTGCATTGGTCAAGCTCTGTGGCTATTACCACCCTTAGTTTAGTCACAGAGTGTGTTTCAGGGAAACCAAGTTCCCCTTTTGTGTGAACCATGGTGTGGGTGGGTACATTACATTACTGAAATCCTGAGTCTCATCCTGTTCTGGAATGATGACATGACTGGAGCATGCAGCCAGGCTCAGGATCTTCCAGACATTTTAGCAGGTTTCTTTATACAAAAAGTCTGCAACCCAGTTAGAAAAACCTTGTTATATTTCCAAATACAAGTAACTCATCTCGTCTTGTCTCTTCTCCTCAGGAGATGATCGGTGATGTGAACAACATTCTGGATCAAAAGCAACAGTTCAAATACTCATTTTCTCAATACATGGAAATAATATTTTTCCTGTGATACTTTAATTTTCTCACAATGTATATCAATATTGACATCTGGAGTGATCATTTCCAGAAGGCTAGTAAACATCTGGGTTCTTTAGCTTTCTCTTTCTCTCTTAGTCTCTCCCATTTGCCATTAACCACCTGTTAAAGCTGACCATGTCTGGCATTCTTGCTAAAATAAAACATCTGAAAATCTGAAAGGGATATTGATATTACAGAAATAACTGAAATTTTAATATCTACCTAGAACTTTACTGGTTTATGAGACAATTATTACAGGAAAAAACAACCCTGTAAGCTGTTGAGTTTATGAGATCATGCGAATACATGCAAAGCTACTTGTAAAAAAAGGGTAAAAATAGAAAATTTAGTAGGGCTGCTTAGTTTGGAAAATATAAATATAGTATGTGTTCCTAACAAATAGGACTGACTCACAGAAAATTCAAAATCTTAAAAGTGTGGTATGCATAATATGCACTACTTGCAAGATAACTTGCGGACATCAAATACATTGCTTTTAAGAATCTCATTTCCATCAGAAAGAAGCTTACAATTTTTATTAATATTTGCATTTCATACAACAGTCATCCAAAAAATAATAAAATCCACCTCCAAGACAGCCAGCTGGCCCTTGTCCCTCAAAACCAACACCCCCCGCAAATAGAAAAACCCTATAAAAAGACATTCAAACTGTATTTCTTATGAGCCAAATACCAAGGTTAAAGTTAGACTAGAATTTAACAGAATTTATAGATACTAATGTCCATTTGGCTGGACTCAGAAGAAAATCCTAGAAGACAAAATTTATATATCAGCTTATTCTGCTGTTTCTACAGTATATAAATTAGAAGAAATAACAAATCTTTGTCTGAGTTCACACCTTGTTTGCTGGAAGGACTAGAAATCACACTGAGATATTACAAGAGGACTTGGCACAGACCTCTCCAGGGAACAGGAAAGGAGATACTTGAGTGAAAACCCTCTCTGTGAGGTTATCCAAATGGGAGCATGGTCAAGGACATGGGACTACATAACCTACTACATGGGCATACATAACCTCTTCCCATGGTTGCTCCTGCTTCTTTTGGCCTACAGTTGGACAAGTTCTAGTTGGTGAATCTGCTATTTTCTGAGACTTTCTTCAATTTCTTCACAGCCAGTCTGCTGCTTCAGTCCTCAGCTTTAACTCCAGCCTCACCTCACCTCAGCCTCCTGCCCAGCACTGTTTAGCTCTCCAGACTGCCTCTTTACATGCTCAATGTCCCATTATATCACCCTTTACAACCCTGCAGTGTCTTCTGAGCTGTAGTTCAGGTAGACCCAATCCATCCTGGGTGTCTTCACCTCAGAAAGTAACCTCAGTCCACCCCACATCTCACCACTGGCCTCTGTCACTCTCCACCCTCCACCTGGCTAACACAGAGCTGGTGTAATATGGGCAACAGGGATGCCTACTCTCCTTCATAAGAATTTTGGTCCTGGATTGGGACTTTTGGATGTTAGCTGCTTGAAGGGGTTGGTTGTATCTTGGCCAGACCCTTGTGAAGGACTCTGCAGCTGTGTGGAGGAGGGGGATCAGGTCTGGGCGAAGGGATGATGTCTTTTGGTAAGGGATAGGAGGAGTTCAATGATTCTGGGCAGGGAGGAGAGCTCAGCCCTGGGATCCCATGGGACACTGGTACCCACTTTTAGGTGTATGTAGAGAGTTATGACCCTGCAGTGCTTAAACTCCCAACACAAACCATCATGAAACCTGCTGTGTGGGATTAATTATTTTGATGGATACAAACTGTGTGATGGTGCTATGGTTTCCGGCTGACTCACTTGGGGTCAGTATCATTATGTCAAAACAGAGGAGTATTTTTGACCTTGTCAGCAACTTCCTGGGTAATAATTTATTACTCTCACATTTTCACAAATTAATAATCTTTAGCTTCCTCACACCGTTTTGTAGGAAATACTTTAATAAAAGATTCTGTGAGTGATAGCTTCACCTAGTGAAATTAATCAAGCCACTTAACAAAATGAGCACTCCTACTGTATTTTCAAAGTCTTAAAGAATCAGCCAAAAAATAATTGTTCTGTTACCTTTACTGTTACTTCTATTGATGACTCCTTTTAACTTGGTAGTAATACTTTTTGTGTTTTTTAGCTCTGTCCAAAAGGTAAACAGAAGGTTTTATTATGATTGAATAATCTGAGGAAGAGAAACTGTTGTCTTCATTAATCCTCTAATACTTTCATACAGGTCTATTGGCTCTGAAATCAGCCTTTTAATTTACAGCATCCTGTATTGTTTTGAGAGAATGTGACAGAAAAAACAAAATATAAATGTTTACCAAATTTACAGAGTTAATTAAATATTTGTCAAAGGTTTTGCTTTGTTTGTTTTGAAAGTAGTTTTCATTTTCATATACCTGTGTTTTTGTCATAGTTGCACAACACCACCACTCACCCCCCCCAAAACCCCAAACCAAACAACCACCCTGTACTGAAAATGAAAAGTTAGATGAGGGATCTGATATATTGCAGACCATGAAGCACCAATGCATAAGATCATAGACTGAAAGTTTTACAACACTGATATGATTATTAAAGGAATTGTACAATATAGTGTGCCTTTTGGTCAGCTGTCAGTTCCTACTGATAGCTGGAGTCCCTGTCCAAGGTAGTACATCTGAAATGAAGGTTTTGATCCATGGCATTTCTGAGGTTAAAATGACTCTTCAGGGAATAAGGAATTTCCATGGAGAAGAAAGAGCATCCTACACAGATGTTTTGGATGAAAGTTCTGTTGCAAATAAACAATGGTTTACATGTGGTTAATGAATCCATGTATCCTTTAATTCACAGCAATGCTCCAAGCAAAAGACTAATGACCAAAACTGGCATTTAGGTTTTTTTTCTCTAAACAGAAACATGAGGTTTGTGATGGGATCAGAGATATCTGTGGTGTATTGCCTCACCACAAGAAAGACTGAAGCACTGTAGGTTGATTTTCAACTCTGGAGTTTTTCTTTCATCTCTAAATTACACATCATTGATTCTTGACTGCAATATCCAGTTCTTACTCTGATATTAATTGCTTCACTTTGTCAACACCTTCCATTAGTCTCCAACCATTCATTTCCTCACCAGCTTCATATTAGAGGTGTCCACAAGACACCTTCGGTCCTACATAACACATAGAGGTCAACAGAAGACAAACACCCCAGATCATGAATGTCCTTTGCCTTGATTTTACTCTTAATTTTGACTTTCTGCTCTGTGAGCACAGAAACTGTTTTTATTTAGATAAAGGAGGAGATTAAACTGGGGGACAAGAGAAGAATAAGAGCAGGAAAATATATTTTGATTTAGTTCCGTTACCTGCTCATTGGAAAGAGCTGAGCTGAGCTGGGATTGTTGCTAGAGAAAGGAAGTTGGACTTACAGTGACGTCGCATTTATCTTTGTCATAGCTATCTTTCTACTGTATTTTGGCACCTGCGATATCAATATTTTGTAGCTGATGTCTCTGGTCCAAATTGTGTCTCTAGAAAGAACCTTTCCCAGAAGGCAATTTGGAACAGAAGCTTAAGCAGTCTGAAACTGTTAATCTGAAAAGACTATATCCCTATTGCTCACATAGAGACCTAGGGAGACCAGCTGGGAAATTTGGGAGGCTACATTAATACTTAAGTACACTTAATTGGTTTAGTGGTGGACTTGGTAATGTTAGGTTAATGGTGGGACTGGGTGATCTTAAAGGTCTTTTCCAACCTAAACGTTTCTATGATTCTATGATTGTAAAGTTATGTAGTGGCAATCCTCCCCACTAATTCCTCGCAGCTGCAAAAGTTAGGCAAAAAGTCATACCTTGACAAGACTAGAAAACCCAGATATTTTATCTGATACTGTTTTGGGACTCCAGAAATGACCAGTGTTGCCTCCATTCAGGCATCTGCATCCTGATGATGGTCTGAAGGAGGCAATGGTGTAGAATAAAATTACTAAGTTGTATCACTGAAAATCCCTTACTCTATTGCAGATGCAGTATATTTGGAACAGCACATTTTAATTGGTCCCTGTTCACAGGACTTGGCTCTGTGGTGGATAGGTAATAGAGGACAGCAGGATGGATGCTATGATTCTATGATTCTATGATTCTATGCTCTCTAAGGACGATGAAACAGTCTAGGAGGTTCCTGGAGTGTGTGGAAGATAACTTCCTGACACAGCTGGTAAGTGAGCCTAACAGGGGAGGTGCCTCTCTTGACCTGCAGTTTACAAACATAGAAGGACTCATGGGAGGTGTTGTGTTCACAGGCCATCTTGGGCTTAGTGACCATGATATGATAGAGTTTATAATTCTTGGCGAAGTAAGGAGGAGGGGCAGCCAAACCACTACCAAGGACTTCCGGAGGGCAGACTTTGGCCTGTTCAGGACACTGGTTGGGAAAGTCCTTTGGGAGGCAGTCCTGAAGGGCAAAGGGGTCCAGGAAGTCTGGGTGTTCTTCAAGACGGAAGCCTTAAAGGAGCAGGAGCAGGCTGTCCCCATGTGCCGTAAAATGAACCGGCAGGGAAGACAACCACCCTGGCTGAACAGGGAGTTTTTGCTGGGGCTCAGGAAAAAAAGGAGAGCTTACCACCTTTGGAAGAAGGGGCAGGCAACTCAAGAAGAATACAGGGGTCTCATTAGGTCATGCAGAGAGGAAAATTAGGACAGCAAAAGCCCAGCTAGAACTCAATCTGGCCTCTGCTGTAATTGATAATAAAAAATGTTTCTACAAATACATTAACAACAACAAGAGAGCCAAGGAGGATCTCTGTCCTTTGCTGTATGTGGGGGGGAACTTTGTCAGCAAGGATGAGGAAAAGGCTGAGCTACTTAATGCCTTCTTTGCCTCTGTCTTTAATAACCAGACCAGTTATCCCCAGGGTACTCAGCCCCCTGAGCTGGAAGACAGGGATGGGGAGCAGAATGGAGCCTCCATAATCCAGCAGGAAGCAATTAACAACATGCTATGCCACCTGGATGTCTATGGGGCCAGATGGGATCCACCCGAGAGTACTGAGGGAGCTGGTGGAGGAGCTTGACAAGCCACTTTCCATCATCTATCAGCAGTCCTGGTTAACAGGGGAAGTCCCTGATGACTGGAGGCTTGCCAATGTGATGCCCATCTAGAATAAGGGCGGGAAGGAGGATCCGGGGAACTACAGGCCTGTCAGCCTGACCTCGGTGCTGGGGATGATTATGGAGCGGTTCATCTTGAGGGTGCTCAACAGGCATGTGCAGGTCAACTGGGGGATTGGGCCCAGCCAGCATGGGTTCAGCTGAGGGACCTGGGATTGCTTAGTCTGGAGAAGAGGAGGCTGAGGGGAGACCTTATCGCTCTCTACAGCTACCTGAAAGGAGGTTGTAATGAGATGGGTGTTGGTCTCTTCTCCCAAGTAAGTAGCAATAGGATGAGAGGAAATGGGCTCAAGCTGCGCCAGGGGAGGTTTAGATTGGATATTAGGAGAAATTTCTTTGCTGAAAGAGTGGACAAGCATTGGAACAGGCTGCCCAGAGAGGTGGTGGAGTCACCATCCCTGGAAGTCTTCAAAAAATGAGTAGACATGGCACTTTGGGACATGGTTTAGTGGGCATGGTGGTGTAGGGTTCACGGTTGGACTGATGATCTAGAGATCCTTTCCAACCTTAATGATTCCTAGTTTTACTTTCATTAAAAAACAATGCAGCCACCAAGCCTGGAAACATGAAATTATTACTGCAATTTTAATTGGTTTAGTGGTGGACTTGGTAGTGTTAGGTTAACAGCTGGACTTGATGATCTTAAACAATTCTATGATCGCATGATTTCTAGTTATGTAGGGGAATTGTTAGCACCATGTTATTTTTTTTTTTTTTTCCCTTCTGCTTACAGCATTTAAAGATGTACTGATGACATGGTACCAGAATATGAAGCACAAAATTCAGTCCACAGGTATGGATGTGGGCTCAGACACTCAACTTTTCCTCTGTGCAATGGTAATGCAATTTCTGTTCATCAAAAAGCTCCTACATCTGCACCCATTTATTTACATCAGAAAACAATGTAGATGCATAGTTTAGAATCTTTTCTCAGTTCAGGGAGTTTCATTTTGGTAAAATATCTGATGAAGAACATTTGGGTTGTTTAACTTTATTTAACTACTGCAGCTACAAAATATTAAATATACAGTAAATGTAGTCTGTCTTCATAAAATACATGACAGATCTAATATTGCAAAAACATTACATTGTACTATGACTGTTATAATGTACATCAGCTAAAACAATCCACTGTATTATTTTATGGCTTGAAGCTTTACAAGATAAAAAGTTCTGCCCTCTGATCTCTTGGTGAAATGGTAAATCAGACTGTAAAGAGGAAGGAGACTTCTTGCATATATTAATGATTGGTGGGAAGCAGAATAGCAAAATATGCTTAAGCTGCAGAAACATTCACCCTAGAATTCTTCTGATGACAGTTTCAGAACTATTGCAACTTTTAAGGGACACACAATTTGCTGATAATAAGGAAATCAGATTTAAAACCCTATGTGCTGCTGGTTTCCGTTACATGAAAGAATTCCATGAAATAGAAAAAACTTGGGTATGAGAAATCCCATAAAGGTGATTTGCTGACTGTAACTGGAGAAGAAACCATCAGAGAAGAATGAAATTTTGTAAACCTCCCTCTCTAATTATTTAAAAAGTTGAGAGTACTGTACTGTACTAGTGGCATATTACTCAGCATTTCTCAAGACAAGGACATCAGAAATAAATCTCAGGACTCTGCACCTATGCTACATTAAGCGTATTTAGTGCAAATGTTGGATGAGATGGTTGGGACAAAAATAGCTTGTCTATGCATATTTACCTAGGTATAAATAGAAAATGAGTGTTGTAATTAATACTGCAATATGTTTTATTCCTATATTGCTTAGAGGTTTGTTTGTTTTTTTGTGTTGTGGTTTAATCCAGTAGGCAGATACTTTATAATTTAGAATCCTTGAGCAGCTCAATAAATCATTCAAATCAGTATTTCTCTGAAATACCTTCATCAGGTTTTTCAACTGTTGCTTCTATATTTCCACAACTAACAATTCATTAAATAATTTGAAGTGAACTAAAGGGGATGGCTTTGTTTTTCTCCTTTTTAACTGAGTGTTTCAGTAGAAAAACATGCTCGGTTCCCTCACTCTAAGTTAGTTTTGGGACTTTTCATCCCAATTATTTTAAGAAGTGGCAGCCATACAGATTTTCTATGTGGAGTAGAGATTGGTAAGTTTAAAAAAAAAAATCTTGAATCAGGTTACTGTTGCACTAGTAGACTTGTTGAAAAGCTATTAAAAATGAATCATAGCATAATCCAACAAAAGGAGTGCTTTTCCCATTTTTGCTACCCACTATTCCCATGAATCAAATTTGAAAAATTCTGTTTATCCCCATTTCCTGCCTATAAGTATTAAAAATAAGATGTGTAGCTTCCCTGCTAACCTGGTGTTGCAGAAAAACAAAGAAAAATAGCAGGAAAGCAAAGAGATACTCCTGGTTTACTTTACTGATTTTGGTAAAGTGTGAATTTCAAAGTCCAGCAAAAGCAACCTGTAGACTTTAGGAAACTTTTTTACTTTCTCTGTTTTCCCTCAAAACCAAAAATGCTAAAGCAATCAAAAAGTAATGGAACAGCAAGATACACAGAGAAAAAGGCCGCATAACTAGTGAACAATGGAATTAATGTGTCCGGTGAGTTGGGCTCTGGAGGGCTATTTAGAGTCTCTGATTTCTAACAGAGATGTAGTTTCACAATGAAGGCTTTACTGCAGAGTTGCGCTAATAGGATCTCCCTCTTCTATCTTTCCGTGTGCAATGTCTGATATCTTTTTAGCCTTTATCTCTTTCAAGTCTCCTGACATTGCCCTGGGTGTTGAAATAGTATTAGGGAAGAAAGATGTGTATACACATACACATGTACACACAGAGTGCAATCTCATAGTCTGACTTCCCAAGACCTAAAAGGGCAAAAGTGCTTCTTTTTTTTATTTTATATTTATGGTTCTTTAACAAAATGTGTTAACAAAAAAGCCTTAAATAGACTACACAGGGGCAGGAAAGTTAAATGTACATTTCTACAGGTGTTTCAGGTATGGGCTACCCTAATTATGCTTTTGAAAATCTAGAACAGTCTTGAGCAATGCATGGCCTCCAGCTCACACGCTTTTTCATCTATGGAGCACATTCTTCAGTCAAAATTCAGGTAGGTCTGAGCTCATCAGCCAGTCCCTTTCTCTAGCTACTGTACATGTCATATTCTGCAAAGCCAGCTGCCAAGGTGACATATGCAGAAAAACTGAAGATGTTGCTATAGGAGTTTGTAGGGAAAGGTGGAAGAGAGAGATATACTTTGGTAGGAAGAGATAGGTGGTGTAAGTGCATTTATTTGCAACTCACTGCTGGTAAACCGAAGTGCTTGACAGTCTACTCAGAAATTTGATTGGGCACCTGTGATCTAGAATAGATTTCAATAACCTCTGTAATTATACACACAGGCACACAGAGACATTCACACACATGCTCACACACACACACTTGAACTGCTGTGGAATAGTTGTTAAAACCTTAGGATTTAATTTTCTCATTTCTATCTATGGAGCTACTGTTGGCATAATTTTTCTCTGCTTTTAATACCCTGTGTGGATACAAATGCCAGACTGAACTTTGCTTTAATTCTACTGAAGTCAGTGGAGTTATAGCAGATAACAATTTGGTTTATTGATTTTAGTAATTCAATCCAACTCCCATGTAAGGAATAATTTAAACAGTATCCATTTGAAATAATTATACATACACAGCTAAATGTTAAAATATTTTTATGTTTTTTCTCACTCTTACATATGATGAAATATAAGAAAATATTGAAATATATTTTGACTTATTCAGCAAACAATTTAGGCTATTTCTTAACTTTAATAATTAAAGTCCATGCAAACTGGTGGTTTTAGATATATACATAGCATTAACCATGTGTTTATCTGTTTTACTGAACAGGTGAAAATTTCTGAACCCAGGACATGAGGAAAAAGTGCTTTAATAACCAACTAAAGCCTCTGAAAAGGAGAGGCATTCAGCATAAATTATGGTAGCAGAATTTGACCTTTGTAAATCAGATCAGTGTAAATCCAGCTTTTAAAAAAAATATTTGTCCCCTACCTCCTCTTCCTATTGGAAATGTGAAGGAGTTATGCCAAAACAAGCTAGCGTTTAGTATAAATAAAAGCTTTTATAAGCAATGAAAAACTTCACAGTGACCACTTAATAGGCTGGAAGTAAATAATATATAAAGATATATTTAATTTACTAGCAGGCATAATGATAGTAGATAGAAACCTGAAAATGAATACATCTGAATCTGGGTTGTATGACTGATTTGCAGAGGAGATGATTTTATCATCTGCTTACTATATCTAATAATACAGCACAAATTTATAGTGTCTTAATTGGTTTAGCTTATCGGTTCTTAAGTATACACTGTGAAATTGCTCCTTGATATCAAAAACCACAGTTGAATGGAACATAATTTATATTTCATCTTCCATTTCAGTGGCTCTGTTAGTTCCATTCTATCATTCCTATCAATGAATGAGTAAATGACACTAAATGAGCATTTGAAGTAATTTGCCTTGAATTCTCTGCTTTGTGACTTGTATCCCATTTTTGCATTGATTGGCAGCATGGGAGAAACAACTGCTGTTGGAAACTGTCCCCTTGACATTCTGAATTGCCTCACTAAAGAACAGATATGTTAATTAATTTTCTTCTTGTTTCCTTCTCTCTTGTCATATTTTTAGCTCATTCTGGTTACTACTTCAAATTTCTGACTTCTTCAGATTTCCAGAACAACTGCAGTTTTCCAGGAAGGGAAGATGCAAAATTCATTGCTGTCATATCAGACAATGGGCCACCACTGACTAACACCATGCAGCTTCTCTCAGTGGTTTGAACCAACTTATTCCCTCAAATTATGTGTTTAGTCTCTAATGGAAATTTTATATCAGGAAATCCTGCAAATGAATGCATGAAAATATGTGAGACTCACAGGGTTTCTTATATGAAGACATTCAGTCCACAGCTAGCTCACTGAATGGTCAGGTTCTACATATTAAGACAGAAGAGTGAGATTTAAGGAAAAGTTACTGGATATGTTTGTTGCAGGAATATTACAATGGGGACCTCACTCATATCTCATGGGATTAGACTCTGGAACAAAGATGAGGACACTCTGTTTTCCCTAAAAAAAAAAAGGAAAAAAAGAGAGAGAGAAAAGATTTGTGGGCGGAATCGGTATGAAGACTTGATGGTAAATCAATGCAATTTAAATAAGAAAACCACACAAACCACTATGAGGTACGCCTATCATTTGTATTTAACCTGTTCCAGATTTGGAGATTTGCCTAGTTTGTTTGAAGTCAATGCAAATTTTTCCAGCTGATTGCAATCAGTGTTTGAAATGACAGCTGATAACTGTTTCAGTGTGCCATTAGTACCATAAAAATTTAGTGAATTCTTTTTTAAGTAAAACATACATGAGAAAAGGGAAGATCAGAATTACTGTATGTGAAAAGGTGTTCAGTTATAGCTTATACTGATACAAATGTTTGAGATTCGATCAGATATTTGGAAAAGAGATCCTTTCAGAGCTTAATTAGACTATAGAGTGATAAGTCTCGAAAGCATGAATAATGGTGGCTTGGTCCCTAAAAGTCATGAAAAGGGTTGGTCTCAGCTGAGTTTGTTAAAATAATCTCAGGTAACTTCAAATTATTAGGTTGACCTGAAAGCTGCAGAAGCATGAATAAATGTCTGGCATTTTAAGGACCTCATTAAAATTGGTTTAGACTCATGCAAAGCAATGCTAATAAGGTAACAGAGATGTGACAGTGGGAATGTTTATTCTGATCTCAACGTTTCAGGGGCAGAATTCACATGTAGGTCTCTGTCATAGTTTAACCCCAGCCAGTAACTAAGCACCACGCAGCTGCTCGCACACTCCCCTTGCGCCGGTGCGATGGGGGAGAGAATTGGAGGAGTAAGAGTGAAAAGCACTCCTGGGTTGAGATAAGAACAGTTTAATAATTGAAATAAAGCAAAATAGTAATGATAATAATAACAATAATATACAAAGCAAGTGATGCACAATGCAATTGCTCACCACCTGCCAAACGGTACCCACACAGTTCCCGAGCAGTGATGACTGCCCCCCGGCCAACCCCCCCAGTTATATACTGAGCATGACGTCATATGGTATGGAATAGCCCTTTGGTCAGTTTTGGATCAACTATTCTGGCTGTGCCCCCACCCAGTTTCTTGTGCACCTGGCAGAGCCTGGGAAGCTGAAAAGTCCTTGACTAGCATAAGCAGTACTTAGCAACAACTAAACCATCAGTGTGTTATCAGCATTATTCTCCTACTAACTCCAAAACACAGCACTATGCCTGCTGCTAGGAAGAAAATTAACTCTATCCCAGCCAAAACCAGGACAGTCTCCCCATCAATTAGGCAACCAGTGTGAGAATAAATGAAAAACTAGACTTCCAGCACGTTGCAGTCCTGTAATATAATCAAATAGCGTTGACATGTCATAACACACTCCTGTAACAACGGGCAGGAGTCCCTGGAATTGCTCCAGTGCAGTAACATGCTGTAAGATGTACAGCTAATGAGAGCTGGAAATGGAGAATAATTTAAGATCAAGGTTCTGTCCTGTAGCCCGGGCACACCAGATCTTTTATCTGCTCACAGATTGTGTACTTGAAAGATGGGATGCACCCATGAGTGCTGAGGGAGCTGGCAGATGTCATTGTGAGGCCACTCACAATTATCTTCAAATGAGGTAGCAGTTGGGAGAGAAGTCTGAGGACTGGAGGAAAAAAGTCACTCCTATCTTCAAGAAGGCCAACAAGGAGGGCTCAGGAAACTACAGCCTGATCAGCCTCACCTCGATCCCTGGGAAAGTGATGGAGCAACGAATCCTGGAGACCATTTCCAGACACATGAAGGACAAGAAGGTGATTGGGAGTAGTCAGCATGGATTCACAAAGGGGAAGTTGTGCTTAATCAACCTGATCATCTTCTATGGTGAAATGACTGGCTTGATGGATGAGGGAAGAGCAGTGGCTATTATCTACCTTGACTTCAGCAAGACTTTTGACACATTCTCCCATAAGATCCTCACAGAGGAGCTGATGAAGTATGGGCTGGATGAAGAGACAGTGAGGTGGATTGGAAACTGGCTGAATGGATGGGCCCAGAGGTTGGTGATCAGTGGCATGAAGTCTAGTTGGAGACCAGTAACTGGCGGTGTACCACAGGGGTTGGTACTGAGTGCAATACTAATCTGGATGATGGGTCAGAGTGTATCCTCAGCAAGTTTTCTGCAGACACAAAACTGGGAGGAGTGGCTGATATGCCAGAGAGTCATGCTGCCATCAAGAGGGACCTTGACAGGCTGAAGAAGTCAGCTGACAGGAATGTCTTGCAGTTCAGCTGAGGGAAGTTCAAAGTTCTGCACCTGGAGAGGAATAACCCCATGTGCTGGTACATGCTGGGGGCCACCCAGGTTATGCTTTGCAGAAAAGGCACTGTGGGGTTCCTGGTGGACACCAAGATGAACATGAGCCAGCAACGTGTCCTTACGGCAAAGAAGTCTAATGGTATCCTGGGCTGCATTAGGCAAAGCATTGCCAGCAGGTTGAGGGAGATGATCATTCCCCTCTACTCAGCACTGGTGAGGCCACACTTGGAGTGCTGTGTCCAGTTCTGGGTTCCTCAGTACAAGAGGTAAGAAGCTACCAGGTTGAGTCCAGCAAATGACCATGAAGTTGATTAAGGGACTAGAGCATCTCTCCTATGAGGAAAGGCTGAGAGAGCTGGGACTGTTCAGCCTGGAGGAGGCTCAGGGGGGATCTTATTATGAATACAAATACCTGAAGGAAGTTGCAAACAGGATGGGGCCAAGCTCTTTTCAGTGGTGCCCAGTGACAGGACTAGAGGCAATGGGCACAAACTGAAACACAGGAGGGTCCATCTGAACATCAGGAAACACTTTTTGGCTGTGAGGGTGACTGAGCCCTGACACAGGTTGTTCAGAGACTGTGGGACTACCACTTCCATGTCATCAGTCAGGGATTTTAAGGGATGACTGGCAGTTCTGGGCTGCCTGCTGGCTGCATCTAAGGTGTCTATCACTGGTGTTGGCAAGGTTAACAGCACAGGGATTAAGTCTTAATGCTAAAACTGAGCCCTTACTATGCTTTAGGACCTTCAGGAGCTGATATTCTCTCCCACTGATAGTGAAGGGCGAACCAGAAGGAGTACCACCACCACCTGGATGCTTTCTTTGATTGGCTTGTAGGGTGAACAGGGTTTAGTACAGATATTTTTCATGTAAAGTAGACTTTGGAATACATTGCCCAATTACGAACTGGACAGAAAATAATAGTTCCCATTATGAGGATATGAAAAAATAAGAAAGGAACGTGGTGTTAACAGGCACTAAAAATATATCTGCATTCTCTTTTCATATGAGAAATAAAAGCTGCTAACATGTCTTCCCATTTCCCAGCTCTAACACCGAAATATGAAAAGATGTTTTCCGAAATCCTGAATTTCAAATGGAATGTTTCCTGTTTCAAGGCCACATATTTTCCCTTTATTTCAGTTAGTTTCCAAGCTGTTTCTATTTTCATCTCTTCAGTTTTGTTATAAATGTGGTATTTCAGCTACTTTATACTCTCAATAAAGTATTCTTTAACATCTGAATGTTACTAATATGCACAAAAACTATTACTCTTGCAACCTGTGCTGGTTTTGGCTGGGGTAGAGTTAATTTTCTTCACAATACATTGTATGGGGCTATGTTTTGGATTTGTGCTGGAAACAATGTTAATAACACAGGGATGTTTTAGCTGTTGCTGAGCAGTGCTTACAGAGTCAAGGCCTTTTCTGCTTCTCACCTCAGTAGGCTGGGGGTGCATGAGAAGCTGGGAGGGAACACCGCCAGAACAGCTGACCCCAACTGAGCAAAGGGACATTCCACACTTATGCTGTCCTGCTCAGCATATAAAGCTGGGGGAAGAAGAAGGAGGGGGGAGATGTTAGAAGTGATGGTGTTTTGTCTTTCCAAGTAACCATTACATGTGATGGAGCCCTACTTTCCTGGAGATGGCTGACCACCTGCCTGCTGATGGGAATTAGTGAATGAATTCTTTGTTTTGCTTTGCTTGTATGTGTGGCTTTTGCTTTGCTTATTAAACTGTCTTTATCTCAACCCACAAGTTTTCTCACTTTCACTCTTATGCTTCTCTCCCCATGCCACGGCGGGGAGTGAGCGAGTGGCTGTGTGCTGCTTAGTTGCCAGCTGGAGTTAAGGCACAACACAACCATTTCATAAAAATCATTACAGATCTTGATTTCTATGGCTTGTTTTAGTTTTTATTTTTATAAAGAAAACCCATCTACAGTACTCATCATGACTGTCAATGGCTTTTCAGTCATATAACTAAAGTTCCAAGGTCTACCATGATAAATTAGTGAGCTATGAGTCATTAGCAAAATGTGAATTAATAGAAAATGCACAATAGGCTGCACATTCTATCCTTTCTCCATATGGTTAATTCAATATTTGAAAGCACAACATGACAAAAGTATGACAATATTATAGAATCAAAGAATCATAGAGTCATTTAGGTTGGAAAAGACCTTTAGGATCATCCAGTCCAACCATTAACCTAACACTACCAAGTCCACCACTAAACCAATTAAATGTGCAGTAATATTTTCACGTTTCCTGGCTTGGTGGCTGGATTATTTATAATGAAAGTAAAAACTAGGAATCATTAACATTGGAAAGGACCTCTAAGATCATCAGTCCAATCATCAACCCAACACCACCATGCCCATTAAACCATGTCACAAAGCGCCACGTCTACTCGTTTTTTGAACACTTCCAGGGATGGTGACTCCATCACCTCTCTGAGCAGCCTTTTCCAATGCTTGACTACTCTGTCCATGAAGAAATTTTTCCTAATATCCAATCTAAACCTCCCCTGGCACAGTTTGAGCCCATTTCTTCTTGTCCTATCACTAACTACTTGGGAGAAGAGCCCAGCACCCATCTCGCTACAACTTCCTTTCAGGGAGTTGTAGAGACTGATAAGGTCTCCCCTCAGCCTCCTCTTCTCTAAGCTAAACAACCCCAGTTCCCTCAGCTGCTCCTCATAAGACCTGTGCTCCAGACCCTTCACCAGCTTCATTGCCCTTCACTGGACACGCTCCAGCACCTCAATGTCTTTCTTATACTGAGGGGCCCAAAACTGGACACAGGTGCGGCCTTACCAGCGCCGAGTACAGGGGAACAATCACCTCCCTGCTCCTGCTGGCCACACTATTCCTGACACAAGCCAGGATGCTGTTGGCCTTCTTGGCCACCTGGGCACACTGCTGGCTCATGTTCAGCTGGCTGTCAACCAACACCTCCAGGTCCTTTTCAGCCAGGCAGCTTTCCAGCCACTCTTAGAATCATAGAATCGTTTAGGTTGGAAAAGACTTTTAAGATCATCCAGTCCAACCATTAACTTACACTACCAAGTCCACACTAAACCAATCCCAATCCCCAAGCCTGTAGCGTTGCATGACGTTGTTGTGACTGAAGTGCAGGACCCGGCACTTGGCCTTGTTAAACCTCATACAGTTGGCCTCAGCCCATCAGTTCAGCCTGTCCAGGTCCCTCTGCAGGGCCATCCTACCCTCGAGCAGATCGACACTCCCACCCAGATTGGTGTCATCTGCAAACTTACTGAGGCTGCACTCAATCCCCTCATCCTTATTATGTACATCATGGCACTGATTATGGAAGGGTTTTAATTGTTCTATTTCTCTCGTTGTTTAAAATAATGTATTTTAATAAAATTTGGCATTGGTCATCATCTCTGTATTTGCTCTTAGTTGATAATTAGATCATCTTTCTTTAAAAGGACTCAAAAGTATAATTTGCTGAACAAACTGGAATGTCACTTTAAAAATACAGCCTTATATGTCCTTTCTTTAAGGTTGAAATTACACACCCCATCTATTTATGCAATACTTTAACTTCTAAGCTGTTCTAAAAATCCATGTTACAGTTTCTGCACTATTTATTAATAGAAAAAACTTGCCAGTGAACAGTATTATTTTGCAGTCTTTTCAGGAAAACTTCATAAAATTTGAGATTATAGCTAAGATGTTAATTTGTTGTGAGGTATAAGAAAGAACAGCTATTTTAAGAGTTCATTAAATCACTACAAGTGTGCAGTATTTATTTATATTTCATTTGTAATACTCAAAGTTATTAAAAGTATTTAAATATAAATATACTAACAGTATTAAATCTGGTGATTTGATTAAAGTAAGAACTAGCAGTCCCTGGTGTCCTGTTTCCCCAAACACCTCAGTCTCTGAGGTGTAGATAGTCTGTGTGGCACCATAGCAAGGCTCCTTGCAGGCTCTTTCCACATGTGATAGAATACCTTGTAGACCTATATTTTTCAGATAGTAGCATTACCTTGTAAATGAGACGAATTGTAGGATTGTAGAATTACTTCAAATACAAGGAAAAAAAAATAGCTTGTAAATTGTGGTGAATGACATGTCATTGATTATGTATGTTCACTAAACTGACAGGACCAGGAAGACTCATAGGAATTGTGCAGTCTCTGTGAAGTCTGGATGGGAGTCCAGGGAAAAAAGAAGTGCCCAAGTTTGGGGAGGGAGATGAAATTTATAAGTTAGAGCTTGCTCAAGAGTATCAGTAATTTGTGTTTGTTCCATCTTTCAGCAATATTTCATTTGGGAGCTTAGAAACTGCTTTGGTGATTAACATCTTGCATATTTGTACTGCAGAACCATGGCCATATTCTGAAAACTCGTTATGTTACTTACTGGTACTATAAATTCAGAAGCCATTGGACGCTCAAAAAGGTTTTTAAAAGATTTGTTGAAAGAGCCATCCAGAACCAATCACCTCACTTTAACTTTCCTTACAGAAAGCATGCTTTACTATTGAAATCTTTTGAGTTGCACAATTCTGAAAATCTTCCACAGTGTCTTTCTGACACATTCATTGTTAAGAAAGAGTATAAGAGTTTGTAAGAATGAGTATAAGAGATACTGGATTTTAAAGCTGAAGAAAATAAGTGTTTTGAGAAAACAAAATAAAACTAAAATTCATCTAACAGTGGTATAGATTGGTATATCTCTATTAATTACTGTCCACATCTCCCTTCACCAATATCCATAAATAAGGGGAAAACAGTGGAGAAAGGATACAAGAGACCAGAACCTCCAGCATACTAAGCATAGAAACAATGACCAGATATTTAACGTGTGAATAAATGATCACAGCCTTATAGAGATACTACTGATCTTAAGTCACGGAAGTGAGGATACTAGTGACTACAATAACAGACCCTAAGAAGCTGTTTATAAAATGTACATATTCTTTAACTCTTAATGAAGATCTGGCAGTAACTGAGCTCTGTTTGTACACAACCCACATAGCCTGTTCAGGACAGGGCAAACCTTTCCTTCTCCGTAGAATTTGTTTTTCTCTAGTTTCCCCCCAAAAGTGAGAGCATTATTCAAAGCTTATCCAGGATCTGAACAGGTGCAGCTGAGATATGAAACCCAAGGACTGGTTTGTGCTTCTAAAACTTAGGGCACTAAACTGTATTGGGAAAAGAGTATTCACCCTTCTGTCTCCTCAGCCCCATCCTATCGTGGGAAAAAAACCTCCCTGCATTGCGAGTGGGACTTGAATCACTTGCAGTGTGCAGTGTGCAGTGTACAGTGTACAACCTCTACCAATGATTTCTGTAAAAATACCCTGTCTACTTGTAACACTTGAGCAGCATTGAGGATTTAGGATAAAATCCCAAGTACGAAAATGCAGAAGTCTAGCTGTGCAGAGCAGGATCTGTTCCAAGAGTGGGGAGAATGACCATGATCTGCCTGTGGTCAGTTCTGGAAGAGCTCTGACACTCTCCATCCCTTTTCTGAAGGGTGCGTAACTGCTGGAAGGAGCTGCAGTGTTAGCTAGCAAGAGTCTTAGAAGAAAAAATAACTCCAAGGTTGGTAACTTGGTAATTTGAATGGACATTTTGATTGTGCCAAATTTTATTCTGTTAGTTATTTTCCTTGTGGTATGGTGGGTCACTTACATACAGCACAGCTGAATTACAAGATTTGGGTAATAAAATCCATAAAAAATATCTACCTTATTTACCTTTTCTAGTTTAGATTTTTTTTTTTTAAACAGAATTAAATGTAAGATACTGCAATTTATAAGAATCTACTGAATGGGGTTCAGATTTACAGCTGAATCTTAGGTATTCATAGAATTCTCTTCTTTAGTAGCTGGAATTTAATTCTTAATTCATATAAATGTAAACACACACACACACATTGTATATCTACAAGCCTGTCTTAGCAATGCAGTAGCTTTTTATAGTTTAACTATACCACAGGCTCACAGAATGACTGAGGCAAGGAGACACATCTGAAGGTCATCCATTCCAATCCCGTGCTCAGAGCAGGATCAGCTAGAGCAGGTTGCTCAGAGCTGTGACCACTCATGTTTTGAATATGCCCAAAGACAGGGATTCCAAATGTTTTACATTTTTTCTTTAAAATACTTTTGAGAATGAGAAGTATCTGATTTCTGAAAATGGCATGGTAAGTCTGAGATACAGTTTACCTGCTCATTCAGTTGGGAAAAAAGAACTGAAAAAAATACATTATATGCATGAAGAGTACTGTAAAGACTCAATATTCTCTTCTGTTAAGATAGCATAATCATAACTTGTTGGCATTAAAATTTAATTTGTGCTGAACTAACTTGATTAAAGAATGTTATTCTCATATTAAAAATCAGGAGGAGTATATTTCCTATTTTCCACCCTGAATATATTAGGAACTTAGCTGTCAAATCACTTGACAGAGAGCCAAGAACTTGCAGAAATACTATTACTGAGATCACATTTGAAAGGGGAAAAATGCTGTAATTAGAGCAAAGCTTAAAATAAGCATAGCATATGAAACAAAAAGTCAAACAAAGGTGTTCCCTTACTGAAGCAACTCTTGGGACTACAAGAAAGTAAGTCACTTTTGGTGAACCTTCCTGACTACTGATTGTAAAAGCTAAAGCCTGTCAGAGACAAATTGGCCCACTTCACAAGAAAATATATAGTTAGGTACATTTATATATTTCTTTAAAACTACTTTTTTCTCTCATTTCTCCTTTTGTACTTCCTCAGCACAAATGAAGTACTAGCAGAAGCAGAAGAGAGTGAAATAACTAGTGATGATGGAATAAAAAGTGATCAGCTCCTTAGGAGAATCAAAGTCTATATGGAACTGTTGCTTTTTGGGCCAGCTATGATGGACTACATAAAAGTTGAAATCCTCATGTTCATCAGAGGAAAGAAACTGCTCCCTACATCCAAAAGACATGTCTAAATGACTGTGGTATGCCTTTTACATCCCCTAAGCCTATGGCCAAAAGTGGAGTGTTTTGGCAAGAACACACTGTGCCCTGAGGCGACCAAGAGTGAATCACCCCAGAAACTAATGCTGAGTGAGACTGAGTACTATAGCAAACAGTTTTCATAGTCATAAAGGATTTTTTTCACAACTTGAAATATTTCCAACAGTTATTATTATTTCTGTTTGATGTTTTTGATTGACTAACACTTCATTATGTGAACAAGAAAAATCTATATGAAAAAATCATGGTTGATAGAACAATTATTACATTTGAGTTACACATTATATAATATCAAAGATGACCTTTTTTTTTTCCAGTCAATACTGGAAAAAAAAGGAACACGGAATAGAGAAGGAATATACCAGAAGACACTGGTGGTGCTGAAGGCAGAAGAAATTGTAATAAAATTTCAAAAAGTGTGTACTTGCACATTTTAATTCTATAGCAACATGCTATTGTGGAATGATGAAAAGACTGAGATAACCATCAGATTTCTCAGACATTGTTCTCCTGTGGACAGTGTTTGCTATCGGTCATCACTGGAGACAAGATGCTGAGGTAGATTTCATCTCAAAACAATATTTGCACATTCTACATTTGCTTTTACAGAACTTTTCAGAAGAATTGAGCCTACTCATCTGCAAAACTAAGGCATGTGTTTTTTTACCTGGTGTTATGGTATATTTCCCAGGTTGGTTTAGAACTAGGCATCTTCCATACATCATAATGTGCAAAAAAATATCCAGCTGTGATAAAACTGCATGAAAAACACTAGTGGGAAAGTCCATCTCTAGTAAAGCCATAGACTCCTTTTTTAAAGAAGATGGTGGTGTGACAGATTGAATGGATTTTGTTTACTTGTTCATTTTGCTCTTATATCTTTTGAAGAACAATTATTTTAATATCTGATTGATGAACTCATTGAAAATTATTAATATGCAGTACCTTTAAGATACATGTAAATAACTGTTTTAAATTGTGGAAATAAATATATATCTTGATAAAGGTAGCATTCACATTAACAATCTACAATTCAGTAGTAATGTATAGCTACTCAGTGTTGGTAAAAGCATTTGGTAGAATTGACTCAGTTTTCATGAGTACCATCAACTCCATTACCTGTCTAGAAGACTTCAAAAAATAAATTTTAGATTCTTTACCCTTCTTTCATTTAAAACATAGGATGCCAGTAACAAATAAGGACACAGTCTGAGTGTGTATACTCTTAGACAAAGATACTCAGAGTCAAATAGAAGCATCTTTGGCTCTAACAGGAGCAGTTGGATACTAATGACACAGGCAAATAAGCTCTTCCTATCCTGCTTTTTGTTCTCTGTGTCTGTAATAAGAACATAGGAAAAAGAAAGTATTGGTCTCTTCCTATGATTTATATTTTGTAGCTTTTACCTTAGCCTAAATGAGAAATTCATTCAAGCCAGACATTTCGCTACATGGAAGAGACAGATGCTATTTTAACAGATTTTAAGAAATCCATTAAAGAAGGCATATAAATTCTTGATTCTTATATATATATATATACACACACACACTCACATATGCATATATATATCTCCTTGCACATTCACAGAAAATGGAAATCAGTAATCTATTCTAATATTCTTGGAAAAGAAATTTTCACAACCTTAGGAGAAAATACCTCACAGTAGTTTGTTGTGAATACAGGAGTACATGCAAATTACTTAAATGCCATTGCTACCTCAAAAAATATTTTCCAAAATGAACAGGCAAGGATATCATATTTTCCAGAGAACTTGATAGTTGGAGAGCAGACATAATAGAGACATTTCTGTGAAACTGCATAGAATAGAAAAAGAGATAAACCAAGGGGTAGTCAAAATACATATTGTACTGGTACTGTTTAAATATTTCACTTCAAGTGACCAAACCTACACAGTACAGCTTTTAAACAGGAATTGCCTAGACTGTTTTCCAGACCTGGATTTTACAGGTCAGGCAATCTAATCAGACATTTTCAATTATTCAGAAGTTTGATAAACACCTTTTAAGAAAGAAGGCGTGGAAGCAGGACCTTCGGACTTATAAACTAGCAACCCTGTTATCAGAAGAAACAGTGGATATTTAATCTGTGCAATCAAAGATGTTGAGAATTCTACTGTAATCTAAGATGACAGTTTATTGTTATCTCAACAAATGCTTATAAACCCATTTTAGGTCACCTACTGATGCATTCATACCTAAACTGACTTAGCAAGTTTAGGTTGATAGAAATATTTATTGCTTAGCAGGACAAAGGAACTGCTTGAGGGTTTGAAAAGACTACAAAGCCAAAAAAAAGCCTAGTTGTAAATTCAGAAGCAACACTAATTTTAAAGGACCATATCACTGATCAGTTTTCAAAATCTAACCTACTAGACCTAGCTGGAGTCTTTATAATGAACAAATTTTACTGAAATGGACTTCCCCCCCCCCCCCCCCCAATAGTTAGTTTCATTATTTTTGTTATCTTGTATCTATCTATAGACACGTGTTTGTAGGTGACACCAAGTCTTAATCAGTTAAAAAAGAGCACTGGTGTATTTCTACATGCTTCTCTGAAAGGATTTTTTTACCAAAAAGGAGGCCATGATGCACTAAGAAATGAATCTATATCTGATTGTTGACAACAGTGATCCCCATATATTGGCTTTATTATTATAATTAGTGAAGAGTAATGCAAAGTTTTCTTTAACTTGAATTCATTTGTAGCTGCGTATCCTAACAGTGAGAAAATGTGATATATCATGCTGGGAGTGCAGCCAGTCTAACCCATAAAATTTCACTTCTGCACATCTGCACAAGCCAGTAACTCTCCGCAGTGGTAGGAGACTAGAAAAAGAATTCTTAGAAAAGTGTTATGGGGTTATATACAGTTCTGGGTATATTTCCACCTCATTTTATTATCATTCATGCAGGAGAGTAAGAGAAGGCATGCGCCTATTTCTTTATTATAATTATACAACAGAAACCAAAATAGTTTTCCTAAGAATGACCTGTGGATAATTTGCTGCATTTGTTGTGCTTCAGGACATCTGTCTTTTAACACTTTAACTAAAATGACTGGTACTCCTCTATAGGCAGAGAATGAGAAGCCAGGCACATAGTCTCAGCTGTTCTTTTTCATTTCAGTTAAAGTAATGCTTTGTACAAATTTTCATAGTTAATTTAATATTATTAAATGTAAAATTGCAAAGACAATTCTAGTAGTATTTCTATGCTTTTTCATGGCAGAAAACCTCCACAAAAACAGCTGTTGAGCAGAAGTTAACTTTTGTTTGAAATGAATTTTGATACATTTTCTATTAAATAAGAAAACTTATGAAGTTCAACTTTCTTCGAATTTCATAATGACAAAGATCTAATGTAATGAGCAAACATTTTTTTATGGGCAAAAATTTCTAAAATAAACCAGCAGACAACATAGAAAGGTTATATATATATATAATATATATATATATATAATAATTATATCCTTTTTACCATATTATGAAAAACCAACCAAAAAAATCTGATTACTACTCCATGTTGATAAAAGATGTAGAAATAATCTTCATTCTTGTTGCAGTTCAAAAATACCAGTTAAGCATGAGCATAACTTGAACATAAGTACTTTAATGAAGTGGGGCCACTCTTGTAGTGTTCAAACTTGTGCACCAGTAGTACTGAATCAGAGTCTAATAGACAGAGTTTCTTGAAGAATATTCATTATTTAAATATCAGGCTATAAGTAATACTACTCCCTGGGCACACCACCTATTAAAAAGGCTAGAGAAGAGGTGAAATGCAGCCAGCATGACTAGACGGTAAGTGCAAGGATATTCTTAGAAGCAAGAACAGGTTCTCTGAAAAAATTAGTTCTATGTCTGAATGCAGACAAGAAAGACAATCGTAAATTCCTGAATATGGAAAGCAAAAGCAATAACACAAGCCAAAAGACAGTCTGAGGATCAAATAGCAAAATGAGTCAAAACTAAAATCTGTTTTCAAACACACCCAGAGAAGAAAACCTGCCAGGGAATGTTTTATCCATGCATAAAAGCAGCATTAAAATAAACTAAATTAGTTACTTGCATCACTGTTCACTTCAGGAGCTTCCTATACCAGACTCCTCCTTTGTGAAAGAAGCAGAAGATCTGCCTGAATCTGAAACATTTGTAGAAGATGTGAAACAAAACAGACAGTAAAAAATTGCTCAGGTCAATTAATATTAATCCAAGAGGTCTGCAAGACCTAAGAGGTGGATAGCTGAAGCAATAATGGTATACACAACCTCTTAACCTGCCTCAATATTGTGACTGAATGCTGGAAATATGATCCACTTGTTTAAAGAATTGTTCCTGGATTTCCCCTGGAATTGCAGACCTGTAATCCTGTTGTTCAGTGTAAATTAGTAGAAACTCTAAGGATAGAAAAGAATTAGTAGATACTGGCTTAAATGTAATCTGTATGAAAGGTTCAACATGACTTTTACAAATCTAAGTCCTGTTTTATGAGCCTAGTGAAATTTATAGGTCTCAAGCAGTTGAACAGGGGTGATTTGGTTTCTGCAGTCTCCTTGAATTCCTGAAAGGCTTTTGACATAGCAACACCAAAGGCTTTTAAGGAAATGAAGCAATCATGGTTAAGATAGTGTCACGAATATGAATTTTTACATGGCTTTGGTTAGCAGCAATTTAAGATTTATTAATATTTTTGAGATAGATCACAGTATTAGGTTGTATAATTCTTAACAACACATAAGCATCAGCCAATTTGAAACAGCGATTTGATGGAATTTGTTATAATCAAGACAACGACTTAGTTAAAGATTTGAGAATGGCAAGGTTCACTCACTTACATGGACGAAGTACACAAAGGAGAATTCAGCTACAGAGTTAGAATGATTCACAGAGGGATTGTGGGTGCAGGGGATAAGGGAGACCCTCCCATTGAGTCACAAGATTCAGAACAGGCCCCCTTGCTTTCTAAACTCCTTTCAGACAGGAGTCTAGGTGTGGCTAGGTCCAATCTTAGTCTCAGACTTGGTCAATGTTTTATGTGAGTACGGATAGTATATATGGAGAGAGATATATATGTAGCCAAATTGCGCGCGCGCGCGCACACACACACACACACAGAGGTTAACCTGTGATCAAAATTTCCCTTTTTGTGAGTTTCATGAATTACTCACTTTTATGTACGGGCATTCATCAACGGATGGTCGGTGAACCTCACAAAGTCAGTTCTTTGAGTCCTGGTGAAATCAATGCACAATCCTTCAATCCTCGTGAAATCTACAGACAATCCTTTAATCCTCACGAAATCTATGGGCAATCCTTCATTCCTTGAGAAATCTACGGACAATTCTTCAATCCTCGCAAAACCTACCCTGGGTCACACAGCCCGCTGCTGTCCTGGAGTGCTCAAAGAGGTCTCCCTCTTGCATCGCTATTTATAGGATCTCGAGATGATTGGCTTTGGTCAGTAATTTACGCTCTGGCCACAATTTGTGCTGAGTTGTTCTGATGTACCATTCAGGCAGCAGATAGCCTGGGTGTGGACAGAAATTGCCTGATGCCCAAGTCCTTATGACCAAGATAACAGCACAATAGGGCTTTTCCTGGGATCTCAGAGTGGCCCAGGGGGCTGCACCACCACAGAAAATAAACGATGAGTTTTCACAAAGTAGGGAAAACTGGTACTCTACAGGCATCTTGTGCTGGGACTTAAGTTGTATTCATAAACTACCTTAGGAAAGAATATGTAACAGGGTGAAAGCATTTTACTGATGACATTAATCTCTTGTTTTAAGGACAAGGACAATTCTAGAGAACTGGAGAATGATCTTATGGTACTACCTGACTAACTAAAATGACAGAAGAAATTCAGCATAGAGCAATGCATATGCAAATGGTCAGGTGACAAACAAAACTCCTTCCACGCATAAATAATGTGGTCAGAGAATACCTCAGCTGATATTATCACTCAGCTGATACTATCACTCAGATATGACTTCTTGGGTTTTATGATGGATGATTCCTAAGATATGCTTTCTTTTACTACTGCTGCTCAGAATTAAGTTGATGTTTTCATGAAACTGATAGGTAGGTAATAGAGACATAAATGGAGAGCTTTATTATCATGACTCTGCACAATGCTATGATTAATTTGCATTTGGAGTGTGAAGTGGTGTTCTGCTACCTTCATCTCAAGACAGATATATTTGATCTCAAAAAGATTCAAAGACAAAGTTGATCAAATTTGAAAGTTGATCAAATGAAGAAATTTTCACATAAAGGGTAGTCAAGCATTGGAACAGGCTGCTCAGAGAGGTGGTGGAGTCACCATCCCTGGAAGTCTTCAAAAAACGAGTAGACGTAGCACTCTGGGACATGGTTTAGTGGGCATGGTGGTGTTGGGTTGATGGTTGGACTGATGATCTAGAGATCCTTTCCAATGTTAATGATTCCTAGTTTTTACTTTCATTAAAAATAATCCAGCCACCAAGCCAGGAAACATGAAATTGCTGCTCTACCCTTAATTGGTTTAGTGGTGGACTTGGTAGTGTTAGGTTAATGGTTGGACTGGATGATCTTAAAGGTCTTTTCCAACCTAAACGATTCTATGATTCTATCATTCTATGATTCTATAACTACATGGAACAGCCTATGTATGGGGAATAAGCAGTTGAGCTAGGAATTGTCAGCATGGAAAAGATATGCTTTAAATGGGGTCTACAAAACCGTGAGTGGCATTGTGAACAAATTAGTGTTTCCTTTCTCTTCCAGAACAAGAATTAATAGCAAGCCAGAAGATGCCAATAGAAGCCAATTTCAAAGCCAAAGGATCTGGTTTTGCTGACAGCAGACCTGTAGCACTTCTTGTCTCCTGGAGTCATGGCTGCTAAATTTGAGCCTTGAAGAAAAACTGGGCAAATGCTTTGAAATGATTTAGTGATGGTTACCTAATGTGCAAACTTACACTCAGAATGTTGCTACGGTGAAAGGCAATATGCCATATATGTGAAGCCAAGAATTTACTGATCGCCTAATTAAAACAACAATATCATCAAAATACAACAAAAAGTTGTTGTTCAGTTAAAATAATGCTGATACTGATAGGTTAACTTAATACAGAAAAGCTGCATTACTAATTATACCCCTAAAACTGTTATACAAGAAAACTTACTAATATTTAGTCGTTGCCTTTTGCATGTTGATCATCCTTCCAGCATCCCTGTGAAACTTCAGGCTGACAGCAACAGGCTTCCTGAGGCAGAGTAGCAGTGACGTTCCCAGTCCTTTGCTGCAAGGAGCAATGTGCTGGTGGTAAGAGTAATTTTCTCCTCCATCTTAGACCTGTTTTTTTGTTTAACACAGTCTGCTTCCCTTTCACTGGTTCCCAGGCAAAGTTTGAAAGCTGTGCAGTAGCATTCTACAATCTTTATTAATAGAAAGTGCTATTGTGTGTTACGCAGTGACTAGCCAGGTTTTTCAGACCTCATACTACATGTGGTCTTCATAGAGCTTAAGCTAACACATTGTTGAAACAAATTAAAATGAGCTCACCTGTAGGCAAGCTCAGACCAATGCTGAGACCCTGCACTATCAAGTCAATACAATGCTTATGGCCTTTTTCTAGTAATAGAAAATGTCATATTTACTGGGCTGCAAGAGAAAATGTATCCATCTTAATTCCCAAAATGAAAATAGCTGGAAGCTGGGAAGATGCAGGGAAAATACGTATACTTGTCCTGTTCTTCTTCCTAAGTGCATGCTTATCGGTTCTGGTAGAGACCAAATCCTGGGCTACATGGAGCTTTGATCTGACCTAGCATGGCTATTTTTATCTCTAAACAAAGTAATACATTGCTTCTTAACTGGAGCAAACCCACACAGTTTTCCTGTGACAAATTAAGGGCTTCAGTTCTAGCTTAAAATGTGTGATATTTGCATTTGGGTTTTCCCTCATGATTTCTCCATCCTGCACTTTATTCTTAGGTTAAAAGCTGTTAAAAGTCTCTTCTGAGGAAAGATTGGACACATTCTGAGCATACTTCTGGAGGAGTTAGGATTTTCCACTCTGACAAAATGGAAATTCTTTATGAAGACAAGTTAATTTTGGTGATAACCTTAAAGAGTCTTACCTGGTTTCCTGACAGGTCAAGGAGCCTTCAGGCTTAGGAGAAACATTTTAGGTTTGCTTTTCCCATTAGGCCACAAACATGGCAGTTACAGAACAAAGGTTCTAATGATTCTGAGTGTCTTTCCATACTGACAGGTCCCGCTATACTATTAGGATCTTAGAAACATGGGTAAACACTGGCAATCAGTATGTTTGTCAGTTTTCATCATGCCCTCCAAAAAGGTAACACCAAGGGCCTTGTCATCTTACTGCTAACTCTCATCAGACCCTTGTTACTGATTGAAGAGTAGCACCCAGCAGAAGACAGCAGTGAACACCCGTAAGAGTTATATTAATCTCAGTAAGCAGTGGAGGGGTTTTTCACACTTTATAGAAATCTGTGGCAATGTAAACTGGAGTTCCTAGGAAGAGATTTTCAGTTGTGGAAGCCAAAAATAACATGGTGTTTTTTCAACAAATCATACAGAAGAATTTAAACTCTGTAGGACAAAATAAAACAAAAACCAGCCAAACAAAAAGAACCCACCTCCATGCCACGTTTAGCTTCATTTTATAATGGAGGGAAAAAAAAAATAAGATGCCATTCAGAAAACTAAAATTTACTTTCCAGTAAGAAAGGAAAAACATGGATAGTTGCAGTAATTCCCATGTTGTCAACCTACTAGTAGATACTATGAAAAAAACCCCAAACTTCTTTAACCATCTTTCCAGCCTGGAAGTGTTCTGGTGGTTTCTAATCTCTGTGCAAGCCATAAATGACAAATTATGCTGTAGACATTTGGAGTTATCTATTCCGGTTCTTCTTGAGTAAAAGTCCATTTCATGCTAAATATTAAAAAGGTAGTTTAAAGAATAACCCAACATTTTTTGCTAACTTCTTGAGGAAAGTAGCATTCCTTGCTTTTAAATAACACCCTCCCCTCCAAAAACACCCCACTATCATAAAATCTTTTTTAAGTATGAGAAAAATTTATGTCACACAATACAAAATGTTATTAAAAATAACCTTTTAAAAAGACAATATTGAAAACACTGGTATCTTTGTAAACAGAAACAAAACCACAGGTAAAATTATAGAATGATGGAAAGAGAGACACCTGTTCAGCCACCTTATTCATCCCTTGTTAGTGAAAGACTGCTCCCTAAGGTACACATCTAGTTCTTTATCAGCCCTTTTCAAAACTATAAAGCAGTGTATCTCCCATCTATTCTCATGGGAGATTAGGCAGTGATTTCAGAGATCTCACTGCCAGGAAGATTATCAGTCTGCGATTTAACCTAAATTTTCCCCATCCTAATTTAGTGTCATTAGTCTCAGTTACCCCATCATAACACATTTTGAGATAAAATATGAACAAATAGATACTTAACAACAAGATAAGCATCCCATCAGCTTTGCATAGGGAGGTTTATTTTTAGATTCTCTTGAAACTCTAAGGGTCTTGCCTGATGTCTCAGCTGAGGCAATAAATATAGGTACAAGAAAAAAAATTAATGTCAAGCTATGTACTCTCATACATAGCCACCTTCTAACAGTTACTGCAGGAGGTCCTGTTCTGTACCTTTTCCTTTTATGCAACTGGTTATCCCTGGATAACAATGTTTATAATCATTTTTGTAACTCATATTTTGCTAGAAAACATACTCTGGGCTGCAATAACAGATGCACAAAGAGAATTACCCTCAGGATATTTAACAAACCCAGCCCATGCAGCATGAGCAAAAGAAAGTAGAGAAAAAAAATATCAGAATACTCCCTTAGCAGAGTGAATAGCAGATTCTTGGTTTCTTTATTGATGTTTTGGTCTCCTGAGTTCAGAACGCTGAAAAGCCAAATTTGGTGGTTGTCATAGTTTGTGGGGTTTTTTCCAACAAACAAACAAAAAAATTAAATCCAGGGTGATGTAATACTACAAGAAGGACTCAACTAATGCCATTGATAAGTTTCCCTGCTAAAAGATAGCTCATATCTGTAAATCAGCACTGTGTAGTTTGGAGGCATACTAATTCACTGGCAAAGCTCAGTGATGTATGCCACAAGCAAAGGAGAGAGATAAACTAAACTTGCCTTTGATATCATCATCATGAATGCTAGGTTAGTACAGATCAGCTTTTTAGTGACCTAAAAACGTGGGTACAATTCAAGAGCTTCCTAGGCAAACCCATGCTGCACATGTTATGGTACTTCCTCCTGACCCCCAACCTCCACAAAAAAGATTAAATAACAAAAGGAGTTGGATTGTATTTGCTTCACTACCACTTACATCTGTGAAAACTTTTAAATTAGTTTCACACTTTCTATTACAAATCAGATGTTCAGCTACCTTTGTATCTTGCCTTTCCTAGGACATTCCTCATCCATCCCCAAGGCACAAGTTCAGCCATCTGAATGGCTGTGCTAAACTCATGCTTTTTCATGTTCTAGTTTCTCAAATTCGTTTCCTCAGTTTTTCTAGCCACATCCCAGACATCAGAGTGTATGTAAGAAGTGAAAGAAGGATGAATTCAGCAAGAGATACTGCTGCCCTACAAGACTGTGCTTCTCTCCCGGCACAAGAATCCTTCAATTATCAGAAATAGCAGCTAATGACAACCATGAAACTGATTAAATCCAACCAGGCACTTTAAACGTAACATTGCAGTGCTAAGTCTTAACAGATTTCCCAATATATATAAAATAATGTCTTCATTTAGTGTTTATTTTGTTAACATAAAACCATTCTTAGAAGAAATGTTTACATTGCACGCTGCACAATTCAAAGCTCTGTGATTTTTGAGTTACTCTACTTTTACTGCTTAAGTTATAGATTTTTTTTTAACATATATATATACACAGACATGCAATTTCCTCACACTTGGAAAACTCCACAATTACTGAAGGCACTTAATTTAAATTGCTTTGAAGAAATCATCTTTGGCCAGGAAGCAATATGGAAATTTTCAGTCCAGAAGGAAAACTATCAGGAAGTTATCACTGTCAGAAAACACGGTGTGATTATTAAATATATTTTGCAAGCCTAACGATAGCATTTACTTCTAAGTGACAGCTATAATAAAGATTTGTTGCAAGATAACATGACAATTTTCAATAATCTTTCCATTCTCAGCAGTTGGACACTGCCAGGAAAGACAGTGTAATTAAGGGGAAGAGAAAGAGAGGGCGCCATCAATTTATGACTTCACCTTTTACAACTCAATTTATCCAACACATTTTAAAACCAATAGATGAAAAATCTTTTACAATTCACAGAGTGAACAGATGGCACAGCAGTATTGAAAATGACAGTATATATGCACAAAATGAACTGGTGTTCTGCTCTAGTTAAGAAGCTGTCAACATTTGTATTACAAACCTCAGTTTTCAAGGGTTTGTAAGTTGGCTATTTTAGGTAACATCTGGAAAGACTGGCTCACAAGCCACATGCCTAGGTACCTTGTGAAAAAAAAATTGTGTTTATTACTTAATCCATTTAATACCATTTACACATACATAATCATATTGTAAACATTAGCTGTGACCTAGGATGCTGAGGAAGTAACTTTATCAGAGGGATTTGAATGGGTTCCTTAGTCAGTGAGCAGCTGTGCTGGCTGCGCACAGAACACTGTGACTGTCCCTAATCTCCTTTGAAGAGAAGGCTTCAGGCACAGCTGGCGGAACCTGTCCGAGCACCCAGACACTCAATGCCTGGGATGTTACTGTCCTGTAAGACATTTTCTGACCCTCTGTGAGGCTATTACAGGGAATAAAAGTGATCAAGATGCCTAACGTAAAAGATCAGAAACTTGAAGTAACACTACTTCCAAAGTAACATAATACTTGTGTTAAATACCACATTTTGGCTTAGAAAGATTACAAGCTGTGCTGGAGCAACTAATTTCTTACACTGAGAGTCTCCAACAGGGGTTTGTACAGGTACAGCCAGGCTGGTGTAGCTGTGCATTGCATGAAATTCCTGCTTATTGTATATTAAGGGTCTCAGTTTCAGCCATAAAGAAAAAAATAAAGATTGCAATATTTTACCTAAGAAAAGACTGAATGGCAGCTCAGAAAGGATTTCAGGATTTGGCTCACCAATCAAAAAATTTTAAATTATATTTTAGTGGGCACTAAACTGCTTACGGGATTAGTAGCAACATACTGTCCATGTTAGTTGTAGGTTTGAATCTATACCATGATCTCTGTGGCTGGCAATAACCTTGGACTGAACATAAAGACAAATGTTGGTCTTACTTAGCACATGGGTCTACAGTGTTTGGTTTTTGAAGTAAAAGTGAGAAAGCAGTAAATATTGCGGTAACAGAGTAATGGAAGCTATTATATGAAGAGGTGTTTCAGACTGTGAAAGAATATATGGAAAAAGGGTTAAAGATGTGTACCAGAAGTGATAATGTGATTTTCAGCTTGGATAACTGTGACCTTATTCTTTCAGGATGAAACATCAGGAAACAAACAAACTAACCAACCAGTCAAATTGGAAATTACATTTTTAGTGCCATTTAGAGAAAAAGAAATACAGTGCAATCAATCTAAGCTGCACCCACTGAGACATCCATATGTCAAACAAATTCTCTCAATGGAATTGCGAGTCATTCCCCCAAAGCCCTAAATTCAGATTTTCATAAGTGTTAGTATCCAAATGTTCCTGGAATTCCACGACTACTACATGCCTTATTCCCCCAGGCACATTTGAAATCCCTATCTTGGATGGTATATATGTTACATAAAGTCTTCAGTTTCGGAATATTGTCAACAAAAACATGAGGCACCTAAGGAAAACAAAAAAATGGATAAAGGGCTAGAAAGAAGGAGTGAGAGATTAATGTAAAAAATAATGATTAAGAATAGCTTTGATAAATATTGAGAGAGTAGATAGTGAGAGGGAATATACTTGCTGGTATATCCAATTATGTTCCATTGATGTTGCTGGCATTTAAGTGAGAGTAGGATAAATATCTAAAAATTTCTGAATTGTATGACATGACTCTAAGTAAATAACTAGATTCTGAAAGAGAAAAGCTAAGAATAACAAGTTTAAGTATGGAAAAGCAATGATGAATACTGAGAGAGGAGGGAATGCAACCACTAGCATTTTAAATGAAGGTCTCATCCTCTAGCAGCACCTCAGCTTCTGCTCTTCACAGAACTAGATGGGAGCTGAAAACCGAGAGTGAGGTCTTGCAACAGATGCAGGATGCAGCAGCAATGACCTTGCTTCTCCTGGCTCCCATTTCCCTTTGATTTTCTGAAACAGCAACACTTGTTAGTCCCTGTCTCAGAGAGTTGCATGTACCTGTTTCTCTGTTCCCAGTAGGACTCTGTTTCCTATGGCCACCTCTCACTAAACTGGGTCAGATACTGCATTCTTAACACATGCTTTGATCTGTTTTATCATACTGGTGCTGTACTGGCTGAGCCAAGGCCATGTAGCTCCCCATGCTCTGATACATGGACTCCAGTGCACCTGGGGCTGTGTGTCCGCCAACTGCGCTATTCGCTCCATGAACTTGGAGTCCATGACATCCTGGCTTCTGTTCTCTATTGACTGCTTGAATAGCACCTTGAACTTGTATTTTGAAATTAAGGTGAGTCAGTTTCTCTGTAAAAACTAATGAAAATACATAGTGTTAACTCTTTTCAAAATTTTTGAAGAAACCCAAGTTTAAATCTCTCAGTACAATGTTAAGATAAACCTCTTGTTTCCCAAGTTTTCTTTAGAGATTGTAGGGACTACATTACATGATTTCCATGTATCAGTGAATACCTTGTAAAATATTCTTTGGAACTTGAAATCTTAGTAACTGGCATATTTCACTGGAATCACAAGTAAAGATGAAGATCTTCTAAAGCAAAATATCATGAAGAAGTTTATTTCCTCCAAGTACAAAATGTTTTTTCCAGTTTAGACTGAGCCTTCCACTCAGTAAGATTTTCAGGAAAATCAAAACTGAAAATCTGTGATTGTTGTCTGTGATGTAGACCAGGAACCTTCTCAAAGGCCAATGTTCAAACATTCAGAAGAGAAAAACTGGATTATTTTGCTCTTTGTTGTTAAAATATTATAGAAGACATGAAATACTGTTTGTTTTCTGCAGATTTTTAAAAATTCTATCCTCTTTCAGACATTGACTCTAACTGACACAATCCAGAAAATGAGCTACTTTCCCTGTCCCTACTTAAAAAGAAAAACAAAACATACACAACATACAGACTAGAAGTTTCAGGTCCCATACATTTAGCAATGTCTGAAAGCAAGAGAGTCCTTCTTTTGAAGGTAATGCAAGGTAATCTGAGGTGTTAATGTGTGTAAACATGACCTGAACTCTAGACTGAAGCTCGTCAGATAAATTCTGTACCACCATCTTCCTCAGCTTTCTGATGTATTTGTATGTCCACAGAACAGATAATTGTTTACTTCAGTTTTCTCTACTAATAACGCAGGTCAGGTTCAGCTATCAATATGTTTGCTTCCAGCTATCTGAAAGCATGGGTATCTCTAAATGAGACTAATAAATGTATGTCTACACTGCACCAAACAGTACCATCAGGCTTCCTTGATTCCTGTGCCAAGATAATTAATAAAAATATCAACCAAGATTTGCTGAATTGAAAAACAGTTCTTGAGAAAAATTACTGATAATTTCAGCCTAATATTTTTTCTTGCAGTACTCTTGAGTGTTGACCTTTTAGTTAGGCCCTTTCCTGTGTCAATTCTTTCAGTGATTCTCATCTTTTCCATCTTAATTAACAAGTTTCATAATGTGAGATTTTATAAAGTTTTACTGTTGACCAAATAATGAGATTCACCACATTTTCCCTTAAGAAAAAAACCCCCACAAACCCAAAAAAACACAGTTATCCAAATAAAGACATTAAACCTAGGCTGCTAATATGTCTTTCTATTTCATTCTATTTCTTTCATTTCCTCACTCCATTAGCACTGGCTGGCATGAAAAAAGCTTCTGGACATCACATGCATTGTGGTTGCACAGATGTTTAGCCTTTCATTCAGGTCAGGGTTGCATTTGCCCCTGCACAGAACTGTATATTACAGATGTCAGAATAATGGGCCTGAAAGAGCCAAGATCACTTCACTGTCTTTTTAAAGTATAGGTGTTCCTGAGTCTGCAATTTCATGCACCAATTGTTTCAGATTTCTGAAATGGAGATTACCTGGTCCCTTCCCTCACTCAAGAGCATTATAGTCTTTGAGCTGCTTTCTACCTGTTTTGTGATAATTTCTGTTTCCATACTCTTATTCTTTCTTTCTTGTCCTAGGTGCAATAATAATTTTTCTTTCCTGTGATTTACTTCAATAATAATGGAGAAGCTACTGAATCGAGGTACATTCCCATTTCATTTTAATCATCTTCTAGCTCTGCTTTAAACTTAAACCTACCCTTGCTGTTGAGAGCCTTCTTTTCCTGTTCTCTTACCTTTTTGGCTAGGGACACCTTTGATATTTGTTGTTTTAGTGTCCTTCCCAATTTCTAACTTAAGATGACTGTTGCTTCCTGATCCTTAAACACAGAAAATTACCAAACACACTTTTTCCCCTGCTGCTGCTCTGTTAAATAATTCTGAAAGGATACTAAGGATAAGGAATGACATCCAATCTCCTTTCCCAGTTCCACTCTAGACCCTTGTCTTTTCTCCCATCCCTCTTGGAAATCAAATAGTTCAATTACAAATCCATATTCATTTTGTCTTTCATTTAAACTGAATTATTTTATGAACAATAAGTTCACACTTAGTCCACACAGTTATACAGTTAGACATAGTTAGTCCACACATAGTTACACAGTCCACACATTCTCAGTCACCAAATTCTGTATTGTCTGAACATTACTTTTTAGACCCTAACTAAATAATTAATTTTTTATTACATGATTCAGTGAACTCTTACCAATATGGGCAAACCCACTTGTTCCTCAATGTGATATCCAGGAAAAATCATATTTCCTTTTCTTAATAGCATCATATTCTAATCATATTCCATCTGGGAATAGGAGAGAGGTTGTAGTAAAGCCTAGAACTACTCCAATAGGTCTTCCATTACTGTGTTTTCTCTGAGTGACTTTAACTCAAAAATTCAATTTTATTTTTGTTTTGTTTGTTTTGATTTGTCCCCTTCTATTCTTCTATTTTCTCTCTAAATAGCACATACCCTTTACTCTCTGTCTGTTGCTCCTCCATCTGTCCATTATCTTTAAAGTCCTGCCTTGCAATAGTCATTCACTCTCTTGGTCAGCACTATCTTCTGCTGGCCAAGTTCCTGAAGCAGTTTTCCATAGGTGTGGCTTCATGACCATACTCCATTCCCTAGCTGGAACACACAGAGGGCTTTCAGTGTGTTTAAATATATAACTGTATTGTCTGCAAAATAAGTATTCCCACCAGCTTAGTTTCCACACTCCTGGTGTTCATCCTTTTATTCATAGCTTCATCCCCTGTCAAGTCTTAAGTCACCCAATTGTCCTCTTATAAACCTAGAAAGGAAACTGATTTTCTACTAACATTCTTGCTTAATTTCTTAGTTTCAATAGTAAAATCTGTCACATTCTGGTTCATTGCTAGGTCTGTCTTGGATTGTAGGGCCACATGAGAACCCTTTACCCATATACAGGCTGTATGTAACCGCTGGCTACTGGCAGAGTATCTTCACCTCCAACCTAGGAAAGTATACCTGCTGCAAAGAGTGACAAGACTCTGGGGATGGGCTGTGATGAAAAATAAATAATACAGCCATCCCAGGTAATATACGAAAGCTGCACTGAAATATATATGCATCTAAGTTTCACGCCTACATAATTGTTTACCCATCTGCCCCCAGCACTGGCTCAGGAATCCAATGGCCATTGTGTCTTCTGAGTTTTCAAATATGCTTCAGTGGGAAACAAAAAATCTTTTCTTTGCACAAAAAAAAGAGAAACCTGTGCTGAGGATTGCACAGAAGAGGGGAATACGGTGTATCTCCCTATTCCCCCCCGCATTAGTTTCTAATCACGTTTCACAAAGCAGACATACGCCTCATCTGGTATCTCACTATAGTGTATGGTGTTTGATATTTTTTGAACCCGTTTGCCATTCAGCTGCCCTCTAATCGCTACTGCAAGTACATTTCTTCAAACAAATGAGGCGTTTTACAGGAACACCATGCTGCTTCAGCTATCAATTTTGTAGCTGCAGATATTCAAACAAAATTGCCAAAGAACTCAGTTCTGTTGCTCCTAGAATGAACATACTTCTTTTCTCTTTAGTCACTTTTGTCATGAGAATTGGAGGGCAAGCAAAGAAGACAAAATAAAATCCTGGTGTATGCTAGGGAACCTAGCCATCTAAGTAAACCAACTGCAGATCATAACAACATGCTAAGGAAAAAAATCTTACAGCTACTCAGACACATTACATAATCTTGGTGAATGTTTACATCGTTAGCTACACTGCATATCCATACACACATTCTCTGAAGAGGCCACAAGATAGGCAGATCCTAGCAGCACCTTATAAGAAAGGCAACGAATGCATTTTTATGTTCAATTTTATAAGCAAATGGAACATGGAAATGTGATCACCATTATTTAAGAGAATTCTGTTCATTGATAGTTCTGATCCAAAGCTCTCAGTCTTTGTTTCTGTTAAAAGTAGGAAAGTAATTGTTAATCAGACAATTGTAATTATGAATTTTAGGGAGTGTTGTATATTCTAAAACAATATTTCCAGTTACCCTGGAACTGTTTGTTATCTTCAATTAAATATGCTGCAAATTTCTGGTAGACTAAGAATACTGTGTGCAAAATTACAGCAGCTGATTTCTCCTTTGACATTAGATATAGGCTACACTTACCTTAGCTGTAGAAAATACGTTTCCCCTCTTTGTTTGCAGAGAATGAGGCACCTCCCATTTCTCATGAAAGTACACTTGCTTCCACAGAAAAGGGGAAGTGTCTTAATAGTTAAAGTCATCCAGAAAATTGTTAGATTAAGGTAGCCAAAGTCACGGGGAAATACCTACAAGAAAAACAGGTGCTTAGGAGCAGGTTGCTGTGACTGTTGTCTCCACATGAGCCCATATAACATCAGCATGGTTAGGGCTGAGCCAAAGATAATGAATCTCACTAAGCATGAGCTGACTCTTTTGGAGCAATACTCATGTCATTGCACCGTGCTTCTCAACACATTGGTTCTGAAGGCACATTGAATTCTTTGCATGTTTGTCACAGTGAAGCTGATAGTCCTTCTGGACCCTGATGACTCAGAGGCATGACTCAAACACCTCACCTGCTCCTCAGCCCAGTACAGAACTGGAACTAACAAACTCCAGTGCTCACTTGCTGACTATGCAAAGCCATAGGTCCAGTTTTATGGGCAGAGATGTCTGACATCTGCAGATCTTAAAGGATCAAATGCTGCTGTGGTTCTGAAACACTTCAGCTGCTTTACATGGAAGTGATGCTGGGAAAAGGACAGCATTGGATGAATTTAATCTGTGGATAAACTTTCTAAATATTTTAACCTTAGTGAAACATGTCTAACAGAAGGATCTAAGGGTGAACTACTTCAAATCATCTGTTACCTGTTATTGGGCATGGTGTTCTTAGAAATGGGATTTAAGAGTTCAAATTCCCATCATGACAGGAAAGATTAGAAACTGGGTTTCCACATCATGTATTAACATTTGCCTCCTAAGCCAGAGAATAATAAAAGCACACACTACCTTGACTTTAAAGGTTCTAGTTTATTTTTTATTCCTTAGCACTCCCCTTGGCATTCTCTAGGTTTTACCCAGAAAGAGCAGAAATTACAGTTTGGGAAAGCAGAGATTACTTGCTTTTATCACTAAACTAATGAATTAAAAAAAAAAAAAAAAAACAAAGCAAAAAAAAAGTCAAATATTTCTCCTTTCTAGAACATTTACCTGGTCAAACTTTTTACTAAGTCTGAAAGTTTACATCAAGGTGGTTCATAAGCTTTTGCAGAGAAGAAGATAAAGGAAAAGCTTTTAGGTTTTTTTGTTATGTTAATAGGACCTGCATACCTTAACCTTCCTAATCTGACCTAACCGTGCTCCTATATTCACAAACAAGCAAATACTTGCAAGCCTAATGTATACTTGGTATCCTTTATGAATAGGTATCAGGTTTCTAATCAGCCATTCTGAAACCTCTCATCAATTCAAGGATGAGTTTCCTTCATATATTTATTTCACAAACTGCATGAAAATCCCTCTCACTAGCATGGGTAGCACTGAGTTGGACACAAACATCATAGTCTTGATTTTAACATACATATAGAGGGATGTTTGTGAAAAAGTTTGACAATTGAAACAATTCTTACAACTCCATACACAACAGTCACTACCTTCAAATCATGGGTTCCTTTCCTCTTACCCAGGTGTGCTCTTTGAGAACAGCCACAGGAACGACTGTCTTAACTCACAAAGCCCATGCTGTTTTTGGACATATAACTTTGCCATCTGTTTTCTACGGAATTAAAATCTGAGCTTTTCCCTGTTCACCACAAATTCAACAGCTCTTGTCCTTCTCCAAACTGTAGCTCTCTTCTTTCAGTCAACCCATCAGCATACAAATTATCCTATGCAAATACACATAGCCATACAAACAGAAACCAACAGACCTACATCCACAAAAACGTATCATTCAAAAACAGAAAAGAAAGTAGCCATCCCCTCAGGCAGAAACAAAAGTGTATTGAGAAGAATCATAGAATCATAGAATCGTTTAGGTTGGAAAAGACCTTTAAGGTCATCCAGTCCAACCATTAACCTACACTACCAAGTCCACACTAAACCAATCAAGGGCAGACTAAACCATGCACCGAAGTGCCACATCTACCCGTTTTTTGAACACTTCCAGGGATGGTGACTCCACCACCTCTCTGGGCAGCCTGTTCCAATGCTTGACTACTCTTTCCATGAAGAAATTTTTCCTAATATCTAATCTAAACCTCCCCCGGTTCAGCTTCAGCCCATTTCCTCTCGTCCTATCACTAACTACTTGGGAGAAGAGACCAACACCCAACTGACTACAACCTCCTTTCAGGTAGTTGTAGAGAGCGATAAGGTCTCCCCTCAGCTTCCTCTTCTCCACACTAAACAACCCCAGTTCCCTCAGCCATTTCTTGTAAGACCTGTGCTCCAGACTCTTCACCAGCTTCATTGCCCTTCTCTGAACACGCTCCAACACCTCAATGTCTTTCTTGTAGTGAGGGGCCCAAAACTGGACACAGTATTCGAGGTGCGGCCTCACCAGTGCCGAGTACAGGGGAACAATCACCTCCCTGCTCCTGCTGGCCACACGATTCCTGATACAAGCCAGGATGCTGTTGGCCTTCTTGGCCACCTGGGCACACTGCTGGCTCATGTTCAGCTGGCTGTCAACCAACACCCCCAGGTCCTTTTCGGCCAGGCAGCTTTCCAGCCACTCTTCCCCAAGCCTGTAGCGTTGCAGGGGGTTGTTGTGACCCAAGTGCAGGACCCGGCACTTGGCCTTGTTAAGCCTCATACAATTGGCCTCGGCCAATCCGTCCAGCTTATCCAGGTCCCCCTGCAGGGTCATCCTACCCTCGAGCAGATCGACACTCCCACCCAACTTGGTGCCATCTGCAAACTTACTGAGGGTGCACTCAATCCCCTCATCCAGATCATTGATAAAGATATTAAACAAGGCTGGCCCCAAAACAGAGCCCTGGGGAACACTGCTCGTGACCGGCTGCCAACTGAATTTAACTCCATTTACCACTATGCTCTGGGCTCAGCAACCAACCAGTTTTTTACCCAGCGAAGACTACGCCCATCCAAGCCATGAGCTGCCAGCTTCCCAAGGAGAATATTATGGCAGACTGTGTCAAAGGCTTTGCTAAAGTCCAGGTAGATGACATCCACAGCCTTTCCATCATCTTCCAGGTGGGTCACCAGAACATAAAAGGAGATCAGGTTGGTCAAGCAGAACCTCCCTTTCATGAACCTGTGCTCACTGGGCCTGATCCCCTGCTTGACCTGCACTTGCCTGTTGAGTTCACTCAATATGAACCTCTCCATAATCTTTCCCAGCACCGAGGTCAGGCTGACAGGCCTGTAGTTCCCCAGGTCCTCCTTCTGGCCTTTCTTGTAGATGGGCGTCACATTGGCAAGCCTCTAGTCTTCAGGGACCTCCCCTGTTAACCAGGACTGCTGATAGATGATGGAAAGTGGCTTGGTGAGCTCCTCTGCCAGCTCCCTCAGTACTCTCGGGTGGATCCCATCTGGTCCCATAGACTTGTGAGCATCCAGGTAGCGTAGCATGTTGTTAACTGCTTCCTCCTGGACTATGAGGGCTCCATTCTGCTCCCCATCCCTACCTTCTAGCTCAGGGGCCTGAGTACCCTGGGGATGACTGGTCTGGCTGTTAAACACAGAGGGAAAGAGCCCATTTCGTCTCATCCTATCACTAGCTACTTGGGAGAAGAGCCCAACACCCACCTTGCTACAACCTCCTTTCAGGTAGTTGTAGTGAGTGATAAGATCTCCCCTCAGCTTCCTCTTCTCCAGACTAAACAACCCCACTTCTCTCAGCCACTCCTCATAGGACTTGTACTCCAGACCCCTCACCAGCTTCATTGCCCTTCTCTGGTCATGCTCCAGCACTCTCGTGTGGATCCCATGCGGCCCCATAGACTTGTGAGCATCAAGGTGGCATAGCAGGTCATTAACTGCTTCCTCCTGGACTATGGATGGGGGCTCCATTCTGGTCCCCGTCCCTGACTTCCAGCTCAGGGGTCTGAATACCCTGGGGATAACTGGTCTGGTTATTAAAGACAGAGGCAAAGAAGGCATTAAGTACCTCAGCCTTTTCCTCATCCTTGGTGACAATGTTCCCCCCTGCATCCAGCAAAGGATGGAGGTCCTCCTTGGCTCTCCTTTTATTGCTGATGTACTTATAAAAGCATTTTTTATTACCTTTTCCAACATTGGCCAGATTAACTTCTTGCTGGGCTTTTGCCTTTCTAATTTCCTCCCTGCAGGACCTAACAAGATCCCTGTACTCCTCCTGAGTTGCCCGCCCCTTCTTCCAAAGGCAGTAGATTCTCCTTTTTTCCCCAAGTCCCCACAAAAGCTCCCTATTCAGCCAGGCCTGTTGTTTTCCCCACCAGTTGGTCTTATGGCACATCAGGACAGCCCGCTCCTGCGCCCTTAAGACTTCCTTCTTGAAGAAGGCCCAGCCTTCCTGGACCCCTTTGCCCTTCAGGACTGCCTCCCAAGGAACTTTCCTAACTGGGGTCCTGAAGAGGCCAAAGTCTGCCCTCCGGAAGTCCATGGTAACAGTTTTGCTGTCCCTCCTCTTTACATCGCCCAGAATCGAGAATTCTATCATATCGTGGTTGCTAAGCCCAAGACGGCCTCCGACCATGACATCTCCCACAAGTCCTTCTCTGTTAGTAAACAGCAGGTCAAGCGAGGCACCTCCCTTGGTAGGCTTGCTTACCAACTGCATCAGAAAGTTATCCTCCACACACTCTAGGAACTTTTGAGACTGTTTCCTCTCTGCTGCGTTGTATTTCCAGCAGATGTCCAGCAAGTTGAAGTCACCCACGAGAACAATGGCTAGCGATTGCGAGACTTCTGCCAGCCACTTGTAGAATGCTTCATCTATCTCTCCATCCTGGTTGGGTGGTCTGTAGCAGACTCCCAACAGGACATCTGCCTTGCTGGCCTTCCCCCTCATCCTTACCCATAAGCACTCTACCTTGTCATCACCACTGTTGAGCTCTATACCATCAAAACACTCCCTAACATACAGAGCCACCCCACTGCCTCTCCTTCCATGCCTATCCCTTCTGAAGAGCTTATAGCCATCCAGTGCAGCACTCCAGTCATGAGAGTCGTCCCACCACGTTTCTGTGATGGCGACTATGTCACAGCCATCCTGCTGCACAAGGGCTTCCAGCTCCCCCTGTTTGTTGCCCATGCTATGTGCATTGGTGTAGATGCACTTGAGCCGGGCTATCGATTTCACCCCCAGCGTTGCCATGCCGCCCCTGGGCTCCTCACTAGTGAGGCCGTTTATATCCTCTTTCCCCTTCAAACCTAGTTTAAAGTCAGCTCATGAGCAAGGATCCTTTTCCCCTTTGGAGACAGCTGATCTCCATCAGCCGCCAGCAGGCCTGGTACCGTGTAAACCTCCCCATGATCGAAAAACCCCAAATTCCACCGATGGCACCAGCCTCTGAGCCACCTGTTAATCAGGTGAGTTTTCCCATTCCTTTCAGCACTCTTAACTGCCACTGACGGGATTGAGGAAAACACTACCTGCGCTCCCAATCCTGTGACTAATCACCCCAGTGCCCTGAAGTCCCTCTTCATTGCTTTAGGACTTCTATCTGTAATCTCATTACTGCCCACCTGTGCAACCAGCAACGGGTAATAATCGGAGGGCCTCACGAGGTTGGGGAGTTTCCTAGTAATGTCCCTAACCCGGGCCCCAGGGAGGCAGCAGACTTCCCTGTGGGATGGGTCCAGGCAGCAGATCGGGCCCTCAGTTCCGCGCAGGAGGGAATCGCCCACCACAATTACCCTCCTTTTTTCCTTAACAAGGGCAGTCGTAATGTGTGGGGCTGACTGACTGGCCCTCGGCAACCCCCTGGCTGGACCTTCCCCTTCACCTCCCTCCCTGCTTGCCTGGCCCTCAACTCCCAGAGCCCTGTATCTGTTGTGTAAGGGCAGCTGGGGGGGTGAGGGAGGCCGGGAGGGGATTCGCCTGCCTCCCCGGGCAGGGACCTGTTTCCATTCCCCCCCCATCTCTTAGGTCCCCTCCTTCTGCTTGCTGGTAAGAGGGCAGGGGATCCTCTGCTCCTTGTGGGGCCTCCGCCTGCTGCCCTGGCCCCAGCGATGGTGGGGTGCGGCTCCACCAGTCTGTCTCCCTCTCGCACTCCCTGATACTCCTCAGCCTTTCCACCTCCTCCTTCAGCGCTGCCACCAGGCTGAGCAGACGGTTCACCTGGTCACACTGAAGACATTTGCTGTCTCCGCTGCCCTGCGGTACAAGCGACAGGCTGAGGCACTCCCTGCAGCCGGAGACCTGGATGGCTGCGAGTTTGTGCCGGAGCTCCCTCTGGGTCACCGCATTCCTTCTGGCAGAGGCTTTCCGGCGGGTGGTGACCACAGCTGCCAGGTGTTCTCCTGGGAGGGTGATGACCACTGCCTGAGTTTCCCTTTGGAACTGGGAGCAGGAGCACTCAGCCTTCCCCGCGCAAACTGACCCACCACGTCCTGGTCACCCGCGCTCCTGGTCACCCGCGCTCCCTGGGGGCTGCTTTTATAGGTGTGGGGGTTTGGCCGCCGTCACTCCTGGCCCCGCCCACGCTGCGTCAGAGCTGCCCCACGTCAGCAGCGGGGGGCTGGGCTGCCCGCTCTCGCCCTGCGCTTTTTTGCCGCCTTAGCAAGGGTGCCCCGGCGCGAGCGTCCGCTCCCGAGCCCTTCGCCTAGGTGACTGCCTCGCAATGATCCTTTCACCAGAAAAAGATGAGATTCACCCATTATGGGTATTCCAGGAAAATTTTCTGCATCCATGAATTTGGCACCCAGATATGACACACAGACATTATTCTTTAATGTTTAGACTGGCACCCCTAAGGACGTCTAGATAGGCTAAATATAACTTTCCACCTGCCCAACAAATTGAAGCAGAGTATGATCATGAAGGACAGCAGTTTAAAAGAAAAACAATAAAGTGTTCACTCAAAAGATTAAAGTAATTTTTATACAGTGGATCTTCTTTGATCTAAAGAGTAGGATATACTACTCTAATAGGTTAATTATAGTTATGACACCCCTAATTTTAACTTAAAATTCAATTTCACAATTTCAAATGAGCATCAGAATTTTGCAGATATTTTCCCTCTGCAACTTTATTCATCAGACATCTCGATTTCAATTTTGATTTTATACTTTGGCTGTAATTAGTATTTCTGCAATAAGACATAAAAAAATCATTACATTCATGTTATGGAAATATTCCAGTAGGAACATAATACATTCAACAGTTTTTATTAAAACATTTTAATATGTGGATGCTTTAAAATGATGTAGTTACTAATGAAGGCACTACAAAGCTTAAAATGCAGGATCTACTGTACATTCATTCATCTTCTGATTCCAAGTGTAAAGCAATAACAGTAATAATAATTTTCATATGTATTAACGAATATGTTTTAATACTTTTTTGTTGTTGTTGTTAAATGCAACTTGTTATAAACATGTTTTTTGGAGTATAGTAGGACAGACAACTTGTGGTTAGATTATACTAACAATTACCAAGCATTGATCAAGTTAAACATCTATGCACATTTTAAAAGTCTTACTTCACAAATGACAACATTTTAAGGCTCTTCTGTTACTCACATTAAGAGATTCATAAAATTATTGGATAATTCAGGTTGCAAGAGCCCTCAGAAGATCATCTAGAATGTGATACCTTTACTTTTAGCTTCAAAGTTTAGGTGTAGATATTTGAGAATGAAATCTTATTTATAAATCCTGTTAGAGTGGCGGAACACTGTCTTTCCTGGTTTATTCTCAATTTGCTCCTTTCATAACATTATTTGACCTCAACTCCCAATTTTTCTTGAAAGTATAATTAAGCATCCTTCACCAGACTTTCTTACAGATTATAAACTCTCATTCTTCTCCCCTAGATACAATTATTGCATGCAATATATACATACAGTAATACAGGAATACTATTGTGTATTGTGCAAAATAAAGGAGAGATTGTACTTCTGGTTAAGATGAAATAGCAAATCCCATTTGGCTTCTCAGCTTGGTTTGTTTTTTAAGATTGATTGACATTTTCTACTTGTTTGGAAATGGTCTCCTCCTCTTTGCCTGTAGGTGGTATCTGTGAAGCAAACAGAAGGTTCATCCTGCAGCTTTTCTTTCTGTGAATGCATCTCTCTGCCTGCAAGCATATCTTCTTGAGGTAACTATTCTACAACTCTAAACCTTTGTATTTTAGTCAAATCTGGTTGACAATCAGTTTCTGAAGTCATAAGAGTGGTCATATGTCAAGAGAAATGGAAAACATAACCACATATGTTCTGATAATCCCAACTATTTAACTATGGTTATCAGATTGGAGTGCACATATATAAAGTCAAATTGGAGCTGCATCCTGAGGTTTTGTTATTTCCCAGCAAAAAACCTGAGGAAAGCAATTTGAAAGCTGGATGAGAACAAGCTACATAGTACTGTCTCTGTTACACAATGAAATAAGCACAGTTGTCTGATGTGGCACTCAAAGAGCCTTGCTGATAATGCAAGATGCATTTCTTTCCATTAATACAATAACTGTGCCCAAATGTTTTGTTTGGAAACACAATTTCACCTCTCCGCTGGATGTATGAGCACACCTAATCTCAGCAAACTCTGCACCATATCCTGCATCATGCTCCATACTGTTATGCAGAACAGCCAAAGATATTCTGCTGCTAATGAAGAGATGTACTTACAGGAGGATTTGTAGTTATAGCCTGCAAGCAAGAAAACAACATTAAGAGCAAAGAGTGCCATTTAAACCTTAAGTGTTATTTAAGACTGCTGAAGTAAAAAGACTTTAAAGGGCTGAGCTAAGAACTATGGCTATAAAGATGTAACTTAAAGATATTTTTCCTAAAGTGATTGCATGCTTATTTCTGTCATCTTTCCCAACCCATTTCTGTTTACTTCATAAGACTCTAAATGATACTGGCAATTCAGTAAAAGCTAAACCTTGTAGCATGTAAAACCCAAGTACTTTTCCCTTGATCCAAGCTTCTGACAGAAATAATTTCAGTAAAACTTTTTTTTTTTTTTCCCCCAGAACAATGTATACACCAAACAAAAACTCAGGAACATTCAGTGTCTTAATGGAAAAGTAGTAGTACCTTTCTCAGAGAAATTTAAACTTATCAATTTATCAACAGTTCTAAATTAAGTGTCCACAGGATGCCTCTGGTTCCAGGCAATGACAAGGCTCTCCAATTCCTCAGCATTCAGTGTTCACCTCTCTTGGGATACTGGGTGGGATGGCTCTGGTGTGATTCAGAATGGCTGCTCCTACTTTATTCTTGAAAAGGAATTCTTTTTCATGAAGCAGATGGGTATTTGAAATGTCACTTACATAAACGTGCCCCTCCCCCCCCAATATGCTTTCTTTATGCTTAAAAAAAAAGACAACAAACTGCACATGATAAACCCGAACAAAAATACCAATCACCAAACACACATATAAACCAAATTCCAGGTCTGAAAACTTCGCTTTCTTCTGGCTCAACCCTTGCAGGGATGCTCTGCTGCATGAAATGAGCATTAAACATAGAGGCTGGGAAGAAAGCTGAGGAACTGCAAGACCAGTTGTTTGTTTTCCTACAAACTCAGAGTGCAGAAAAATTCTGGGATGCTGGAAGTTAAGCAGATTGCAAAGGTCAATAGTGAGGTTGTCTTCCACAGCAGAGCTCTCGGAGCCCCACCAGCTAGATAAATCGGACTGCAGATCCCAGGTTTTCCTTGAGAGTATTCTCCAGAACTTCAGCTTCAAAAAGGTGGGGAGCAAGTAGTGCAATCACTGATCTGCATTGTTAAGTTTTCATGGATTTTCACCTTTCTCTCTCTCTTAGAGAGAAAAAACAATTAAGGGTCTACAGGTTCTTTCATCTGAGTGAAATTTTTCTCTCTTTTTTTTTTTTGTTCTTTTTTTGGTTTGGCTTGTGTATTCACGTTTCCCTGAAAAAAACTTGTTTCTCTGCTTTCTGTTTTTTTGGGTTTTTTTTCCCTGTAAAACCTGTCTTTCCTCGATACCCCATTCCTCACTTATTTATGTATGTATTTATTGGTAGTTACACTAATTTGAAGGACAAAGAACAGACTACAAGATGGAGCATTTCCACTCTCTGGGAACATGGGAATCACAGGAGACTTTATTCTGCAGCTTCCTGGACCATACAGTTGGTCCTGTAGACCAACTGCCCATCATTTGGGAAGGGCAGTGCCAATGTGCTTAAAAAATCAGTGGAGTTAATCAAGATCTTTGCCCTTCCAGTGTTTAGAAAGTTGTAGTCTCAGAAATGGGGCTGTAGTGGGGGCAGTAGTGGGACACTTTTGCATAACATACATTATTGCTATGTTGGAAAGTTTTTTTGGCAATAAAGATGAACAAATAAATTCTAATATCTTCTCATACTCCCTTGCCAGCAGTACTGTCTCATCATGCATGAATTTCTTCCTAAACAGCACTGCTTCTTCAGTTCCAGTGGCTGGCACAAGCTGTCGTTTTGACTTATTGCTCTATCAAAAGACTACAAATACACCTTGTGGGGTATAGCCTTTTAGGATATTTGCCCTGAAAATATCTTTTTGTAAAAAATACTCTAAAGACAAAATAAGACAAACTACTCTCAGACTTAAAAACATACCTTTAAATGGATAGAAAACTTATTTAAAGTAAATTAATACTTTCACCAAAATATCTATGGATTCATTTCCTGCCCAAGACCAATAATAGCAGAGGTGACCAAAGCACAGAGGTGCAACGGGATACTTTTTGGTGGGCTGAGGACAACCACTGTCCTACAGGAAGGAGGGGAAATGGGAGCCATTCTCTTCACAGGATCTCTACACTGCCTCTCTCGCTAGTTTCTGTATGTGGGTGGTGACAGCTTGGGTACTGGCACCCTCCATTATTTTCCTGTATCAAGGGCTTACTGTGATTGCTGCTGCTACTAATACTTCACAAACCTTGCCTTTTCTGCTTCCCCATGGCAGAAATAGTCTCCAGGTTTCTTCATCACCTGGAGGAACATTTTAGAAATGAGGTTAAAAAAAAAATGGTGACCCTTCGAAGACCACTGAACTGCTGGAGCAGGAGGGCACTGTGGGTATCACTGCAGGTAGACAAGCAGGAAGCCCGGAGAGGCAGAGGGAAAAGACGCAGCATAAGACACCATTGCTGTACGCACCAGGCAGTGGGGGCCTTGACCTCCTCCAGCAGAAGTGGGGACAAATCATCAGCAGCAGAGCCTGAAGAAGGAGGAAGGGTAGCCAGGGGAACCAGGGCTGGGTGAGCACCATGGGGCAAACAGACCTGAGGTATGGGTTTGTAGATAGCTGTAGTTAGGAGGTGGTTTAGGGCTCGCCTCAGAAGCTGAGCTGCCATCTTGCCTTAAACATAATTTTCCATGATCATGCCATGAGGGAAAGAAAAAAAAAATTATGTGAGTCAAATCAGTGGAAATGATCAGCAAGCTGAAATTTAGCCTGCCTCTGATAGGACAGGGTAAAGAAAATGAGGGGTCCCAGAGCACTGCTTCAGACAGAGAGCAGGCAGGATGGAGCCTGTTGGTACTCAGACTTCAGAAAAGCCATGCATTGATTTTTTAAGCAGGTGGAAACAGAAGTGAGTAGTCTTTGAGAGTAACCAGGTATTACATTGAATTGTTATAAAATAGTGACTGAAAGGCAAGCATTTTGGCAGTGTTGGTTGTGAAATTTCTCCTTGCAAATAGCTAAAGCATTGGCTGTTTGTTTCTAAAATCTTGTCTCCCTCCCAATGTCTTTTACCTTCAACCAGAAGTGCAGCAGACTTCAGACACAGACTCCAGCCACTTCTGGAAATGTATTTACTGTCTGGATTAGAGATAAAAATATAGTTATTACAAATCCTGCCCTGGACATGGTGCCAGACAGTTTGAGGACAAGGTGACTTTGTTACCCCCTTTTTCTATGGAAAGGAACAAAGGATGCACCTAATTAAAAATGCAGTCTGTCTTCTATGGAGACGTATACCTATCTTTGAAAATAAGTAGAACTCCTTGGATTAAACCAAGTACATTATCAATGCATAGGACTACGGTACTCGGTAGTATGTATTGCAATTTGTTTACTACAACCACTTCATATAAAAAAAGATACATCTAAATGTTTGTGCTACAATGCCTCCTCAGCTGTTACCTAATTAATGTTTAGCAATTAATTATAAGGGAAAGAAAGGACCATGACAAGGCATTAACTTATGTATGTATTTTATCACTCTTTCTAATGGATTATTTCATTAAATATTATGAATTAGTATCCTGAAACTGTGTCTCTGTGAGGTAGGAATGTATCCTTCCTTCTCCTTCCTCCATCCTAACCAAGTATCCATATTCAAGTGCAGAATTGAGAGATAAAGAGCTCAAATAACTTCCCATGACATTCCCTTAATGTGAAGGAAGCAAGATGTTATTTCAGCTAAGTGTTCAAAGCCCCAAACATTTTTCTTTTGCAGCAAGTTTCTGGAGAACAGTCACTGCCAGTGGAATCAGGCTGATGTATTCCCACAAGTAAATAACTGCCAGGGCATACACAAGGTTTGTGATATTCTTGCAATATCTTACTTTACTAGTGGTGCAAGTGAACATGAACAGTGCATTTGAGTTAACAGTGCAGAAATATCTCATACACCTCTTTATAAATAATTGTTAGCAATAGTATTCTTCTTAGGAAGCTGGCAGCTCATGGCTTGGATGGGCATACTCTTGGCTGGGTAAAAAACTGGCTGGGTGGCCAAGCCCAGGGAGTTGTAGTGAATGGAGTTAAGTGCAGTTGGTGGCCGGTCACAAGCAGTCTTCCCCAGGGCTCAGTTTTGGGGCCAGTCTTGTTCAAACACTTTTTTCAATGATCTGGATGAGGGGATTGAGTGCGCCCTCAGTAAGTTTGCAGATGACACCAAGCTGGGTGGGAGTGTTGATCTGCTCGAGGGTAGGATGGCCCTGCAGAGGGATCCGGATAGGCTGGATTGATGGGCCAAGGCCAACTGTATGAGGTTCACAAGGCCAAGTGCTGGGTCCTGCACTTGGGTCACAACAACCCCCTGCAACGCTACAGGCTTGGGGAAGAGTGGCTGGAAAGCTGCCTGGCTGAAAAGGACCTGGGGGTGTTGGTTGACAGCCGGCTGAACATGAGCCAGCAGTGTGCCCAGGTGGCCAAGAAGGCCAACAGCATCCTGGCTTGTATCAGGAATAGTGTGGCCAGCAGGAGCAGGGAGGTGATTGTTCCCCTGTACTCGGCACTGGTGAGGCCGCACCTGGAATACTGTTGTCCAGTTTTGGGCCCCTCACTACAAGAAGGACATTGAGGTGCTGGAGTGTGTCCAGTGAAGGGCAACAAGGCTGGTGAAGGGTCTGGAGCACAGGCCTTATGAGGAGCGGCTGAGGGATCTGGGATTGTTTAGCCTAGAGAAGAGGAGGCTGAGAGGAGACCTTATCACTCTCTGCAACTACCTGAAAGGAGGTTGTAGTGAGGTGGGTGTTGGTCTCTTCTCCCAAGTAGCTAGCGATAAGATGAGAGGAAATGGGCTCAAGCTGTGCCAGGGGAGGTTTAGACTGGAAATTAGGAAAAATTTCTTCACCAGAAGAGTAGTCAAGCTTTGGAACAGGCTGCCCAGAGAGGTGGTGGAGTCACCATCCCTGGAAGTCTTCAAAAAACGAGTAGACGTGGCACTTTGGGACATGGTTTAATGGGCATGCTGGTGTTGGGTTGATGATTGGACTGATGATCTTAGCAGTCCTTTCCAATGTTAATGATTCCTAGTTTTTACTTTCATTATAAATAATCCATCCACCAAGCCAGAAAGCATGAAATTGCTGCTCTACCCTTAATTGGTTTAGTGGTGGACTTGGTAATGTTAGGTTAATGGTTGGACTGGATGATCTTAAAGGTCTTTTCCAACCTAAACAATTCTATGATTCCGTGATTCTATGATTCTCTATTATTGATTAGTAAGAGCTAATGACCTGAATAACGACTCGCTAATAAGCTGTGATTTCTCCTTTGTGGCTGCATTCTTCTCAGCAGCCTTGGTCTATATCTGTCTTATTTTCCTTCAGCACCTCTTAAACCAAAGTAATCTTAGTTGAACACTTACATGAATACTATGAGGTACAGAAAGTCTAAACTACATGCGAACAAATGTTACTAGGCTGGGAATTTGCTATTGCAAGATTCACTGGGATGGGGCAATTGCATTCTGGCAGCAGGAGCTCTCCAGCAAAGCTGAATTTTTATGGATGTTACCCTCCATTATCTGTGCCATAGTCTTTCCAGTGGATTACACTGATTACCAATGACAAAACAACTTGCTGTGGATTTGTGGAACTTTTCCAGAGAGGCTAAATCACTTGAGTTCAGTTCTAGGCCAGCAATATAGGAAAACATAATGTTTTACTACTGGGTTTGAACGGGTAAAAAAAATACTAGCGTTGTCTTACCTTCATGCAACTGAAGCCTTGGTAACACAGTTGTTTAGATCCATTATTTATTTTATTTTTCATACATAGGTTTTGCTTTGATTCAGACTAGAAACTTTATTACTCTTACAATGGAGAAATAAAAAATGAGCAATATGAAAGGAAAATACTGTGGTTGCATCAAAAAGCAGGCATATTTGGTAAATTGCATGCACTACAGAGAACTGAGATGCCCTATACCTTACAAATCAATTTAATAAGGCCTTTATGCATTTCCCTGTAAATAATGTCTTTTAGCTATTAAATTTAAAAAGGTAGACAAAAGATATGTTCTGAATAGTATTTGATTCCCCTTTTCAGTGTATATGTACACGTTACACACATGTAACAATTGTTGTCACAAAAGCCTGAAGGGTCTGGGAATACCTAATTTACTAAATAAAGTCTGGCCAGTCGCACTTATTCTGTCAATTCTCTATATCTCTTTTGTGGTCATCCTCATTTGCCCTTATATGATTGGTATTGAAATAACAAACCACCAAAAGTGTTATGCAACTGTTATGTCTTCCAAATTTCAGAAGCCACATATCTCATTATGTTACTCTTACTGGTCAAGTTGTTTTGTCATGGTAGGAAAAAAAAATAACCCCAAAACAAACTTAGAACAAACTAGTGACATTAATAAATTTTGAGCTTTATAGTGATTTGGGTAAGTTATAAAGCTGTTAACAATATTTTCATAAAATAAGTATCCTTCACAATTTTATTACACAGGTAAATTTTAGATGTTACAATTGTGGAAATGATACTGATACAGAAAAGATATGTTTGCTAATGACATCAGTCTCATAGTTCATTTACTTTGCAAAATGTATTATCTTGCAAAAATTACGATTGAGTGGGTAGCTTATAATACAAATTGTTAGGCATTTGCTACTTCTATTATTTTTAACAGAGGCTGGACTTTGTGTTATAGAATGTACCTCATTCTACATATTCCTCTAAAATTGCTTTCCCTGTTTTGAAAAAACGATCGAGTTATAGATACCCTTTGGATATTTTTTCTTCCTTTTTCTCTCATTCCTTTCCTTCCTTTCCCTTCCCAAGATGGAGTTTTGCTTTGTATTTTAATCATGAGGGCTTAAAGAATAGCACATAATAAAAAAAAACTTGTTTTCTGAGAATCTGTAGACATCCTATCCCACGGCAACAATCTATAAAATAATTGTAGTGTGGGTTCACTGTTGAAGTATATTGAAGCTACACAAAATAATGAATTTCCTTTAGTGCTTTAGAGGAAAATAATTACAAGATCCAGCACTGAATTAATGCTACAGTCTTAATCATCTCACATCCACCATAAGGTAATGTTGTCTCACTTACAGATCCAGCTGGAAATGGCTTTAAAGTTAGATTGCTCTTCTGGTCTTTCTTGGCCAAGTGTTGGAACAGAAATGTCTTGACAGCATTATTAATAGAAGCATTACTAACACTGAAATGTAGACTATGTAGAACTCCACATGCCACCAACTTAAGCCAAAGTTTTGAAGCAACTATGAAATGCATTTATTTCATTCTCAGCAAGACTGAGAATTAAATTTCATACTTAATACACGAGTGCTTTAGTGGTTTAGGGGTAATCTAGCTAAAATGCAATGTTATACTGGGGATTCCATAGAGATTTTTAAAAATCGGACCATTCTCCAAACTTGAAGCATTTGAAGTTCTTAATATTGGTGTTTTGCAAGGAAGCTTTCATGAAACATACAATCTTCCTGAAGGACTTTTTCAATAAATTCTGCTACCACATTTAGGCAATGTCATCAGAAAGTTGCCACGATATCTTGCAGCTCTTTTTGTTAATGAAAGAAGGGCATGAATTGAGTTCAGTGTCAGTGCTCATTTCTCCCTTAGATGTTTCTCTAAAGAAGTCTACCCATACTACTCCTTCCTTAAATAAAAAGTGTAATAGTAAGTTTGCAATAAGTTAATTATTGTACTTCCCCCCAGTCTGACTTAAAGAAGTATTTTACCTTGGTAATTCAGTCAAAATTCTACTACTCAAAGCCAACCTATTTCTTCCATTACATTTAATGCCTTTATAATAGCTGCACGTGACATAATCTTTCAGAAGTTTGTTTCTAGACTTCAAGACCTTGTAGCACACCCTTGGTCATGGTACCTTTCTTTTTTTGTCTTTTTCCTTGCTGCTCTTCTGAGCCTTAAGACTTCATATCTCTTCTTTCTCTTAATTTCTTTTTCACATTTTTTAAATAGGTTGCAAAACCTGCTCAACTAAAATATCCAATTTTCTGAAGATTTTGTGCTTGTCAACACTCAGAAGTCAGTCACTTCAAAGTCACAAAGCTTGACCATTTGGTCTTCAGTTCCACAACAACGTTACTCCTACATTTTCTCTGTAGGAAACCTGTGTCATTCACTGGGCAGTCTGCATGGCACTCATCTTTTGAGCAATAAAGGAACACCTTCATCCACTTTTTAATTTTTCTTTTGCATGCCTGAATTTCAGTTATATATGAAATTCTATCAAAATCTGTTCTTTTTTCAGAATTACACACAATGAAAAAGCTTAGGTACTTCACAAACAGTTACTTTATCTGTGAAGAACATTTATGTTGGGCAAATCCCATCCTTAATAAAAGCATGGGCTACATGGGACCAGCTCTGTGCTGTTAGTGGATGTGTACACTTCTGAGGCTTAGGTTAGGGTGGTTTCAGAAGTCTTAGCATTATACCTGTTCTGTGTGTTCAAGCTTGGCTGTATTGTGAGTACCTGGCTTTCAGGAAATTGAGTTACAGGCTTTCAAGTTGGATCTCCAGACCACAAACATGATACTGTACTGACTACTTTGAGTGGCTGATTCCCAGTCTGAGGTGACTGCAACATAGTGTGAATGTACATAAGCTACTTTTTGGGGAGCTAGCCCACCTCTGGGTATCCATCTATTGCAGCAGCAGGAAGCCCAGTTTGGCATCATCATGTTGTCAGGACTGGTGCCAAGTGTTTGACCTCTGCAAAGCTGAGAAAAGACTAACAACCTGTGATGGAAAAGAGTAAGTTGTATATTTAATAAGCCTGTTCCCACAACATTTGCTGACTGAAGAAGAAAATCACACAGCTCACAAATGCTTGGGTCTGGGAAGCAGTGATTTATCAGGGATGTCACCTGGAGTTGGACATGGGGCCGGGGTTAAGATGAATAATCTTTTTGAACTAATTTTCTCCCTTCCCCACTCCTATTGGTGAATGGCAGGATTTCATTCTTCTTTACTCAGTCTTGATTTGTCCTAATTTACTTCTCTTATCTCAGCTCCACTGCAAACAATGCTATATTGTAGAGAGGGAATTGACCATTTCTGGGTAGTTTCTCCCTTTTCCTCCTTAGCCTGGTCTTCTTTTCCCAAGAAGAAACCCTGTGCAGGAGGTTTCTTTTGTTTTGAGAACAGTTGAAACCATGCCTTTTAACCAATTTTGAACCTTTTTTCAGTCAGTTCAAAAACTAATCCTTTTTCATAAAAGCCTTTTCACTTTTTCAATAAATCACCATTTACTTTTTCTTTAGTAGTTTGCTGTAAAAATGCTGACAAACTTCAGCTGACTGAACTCAGAACCTTATAACATCAAGAATGATGCAACCCGAAAGAGTGGCAGAACAATCAACCACACTTACAACTGCAGGATAGGGGGCATATTGATTTGGAGGTGCTGACTGCAACAAAGCATAAATGCACTCAAGCTAGCTGTCAACTAGCTAACTCACATACAGGTAACAGTCTAGCTATAGGACGAGAGACCTCAAATCAGGGTCACCACAAATGCATGACAGCCTTAGCTGACTGACTGCTGGTCTGAGAAAGCTTCTTGGCTATAACTATAGCTACTTTCTATCCCAGTTCAGTAAGTGACATGTCACACAGAATGATCACTAGTTCTGCATATACATCAAGGCAACCAGTGAGACAGGGGTTTGATTTTGTGCTTAAAGAAATCAGTTTATCAATTGTTAAGTTAGTTAATCATAATTTTTCTTTTGGCATATACAGAACTAGAATAGAAACTTATATACTGAAACAGTAGGAATGAAGATGAAAAGATGAGGGTTTGATGTACAGAATTTTCTCCATTTAAGGAGGTTTTTAAAATGCATGCAGACTAATCTGAGTCTACTTGCAACTTTTAAAAACTTTCAGAATTCCTTAAATGTAGAAGTCATTAATCTTAATAGAGCTTCGTAAGATGTTTCTTGTTCATTTGTACAATTAACTTAGAAAAAAATAATCAATGTGACAAGTATTTTTACTGTGACCAAATGAAAAAAGTAAGCTATAAAAATGGTGGGGAAAAAACATGGAAAATAATTCTGTTTGTTTGTTTATAATTGGAGAAATATTTTTAAAAAAGAGAAAGAAATGTCTTAAGCTTTACTTACCCCCTCTGAATTAAGGATCTGAACTGCCCCCAGATTTCCAAGTTTTACTCTCACTCTAAAAATGACAATTGGATTTTGGATTTAGCAAATGTTATCCGTCACATAATGACAGAAGATTTTTTTTTTTTCCCTGTTGTCTTCTGCTCCTCCTTACTGTGTTTCTTCTTCCTCTCTCTTCACTTTTTCTTCTTCAGTTGGTACTTATTTGGTATTAGGGCCATTCACATGGCCCGTAGATATGTCAGCAGTAGTAAAAAGTAGCTAGGGCTCCAGTATACTGTACTCCAGCTATTCTCAGTTAAGGTATGGTTACTATTAATGGCCGGATTCTGTGTATATGTGTCTAAGTATGGACAGCCTTCAGGCTACAGCTAAAAGAAGAACCAGAGATTCCTAACTTGCTGTGTCTGCAGAGAATTTGGTTCAGTCCATGTGACACTTTGGGCAGACAACCTAAAATGCTTCTTGTATATTGATAACTATGATCTGGCATCTGAAAGTCACCTATAGTTCTCATTCTATTCTTCACACACTAGAAACTTTTGTCTCTGTAAATCCTGAAATGATTTAATTTGCAAATTAAGTTGTCAAGGAAATAGGTTTGTATTACTCTTAGCTGGAATTTAACTTCATTCTTTAATTATAGCACAAAGAAATAGTTTTGGTAGTGTGCTTGAATAATTTCTTTCCCTTATGATTTTCCTATAATATCATTTCCAGGGTATCAGAACATTTCTTAGTTTTAAGTAAGAGTTATCTCATCATCTTTTTTCCAGAGATAAGAATCACACTGTGTAGTGTGTATTCTCGTCTGTTTTTACAAATATATACAGAAATACTTATTTAAAGAAAGCTAAGTTAAACAAAAAGACCTTGTTTTCTGGGCTAATTCATGACCTAATCTCGTAATGGACCTTAAGAGAGCTCCTCCTCCATCTTGCAGGAGAGGTTTAATCTTACTGTGGAGAGTTTCATTGTGCCTACGGGTTTATCTCTCAGGTCATGATCTTCAACCTAGAGCTCTAGGCAAGTTTTCATATATTGTCAAACACCGCAAAGATAACAACCTTGGACCAAAATCTCTCCAAGTTATATAAGCAGAGAGAGATGCAGATAGGTATTTTTTAAAATTTTGTAGGGCACTGAGCAGACTAGCCCTGTAACTCATTGAAATTGGTGTGAAATGGACATTGAATCAACTCTAGCACCACTGAGAAAATTGTTCTTTAGACCTGTGCTTGCTATTTAATGCCAAAATAAATTTGAAAACCTGGCCTTTAGATCTTGAGGTCAACTCAACAATCTGTGCAAAACAGCATATAGAAGGCAGACCTGGCATCCTTGTAAAACTCTGTGTTGCTGAAGAAACAGTAGTAAGATGGACTTGATGAGGTAACTCATTTATATGCACATTAGTATGCTCTTTATTAGTGCTTTTAATATGGGATTATCAGTAAAACATCTTCTGTGTGTTCAGTAACAATGATAGAAAAGCTAAGGTAAAATAGTATCATGTTGCTTTCAGATACATTTGCCTTTTAGTAGCGACTTCCTCAACTTTGAAGCATTTTTTATAGAACTTGGAAGCATAATATTTAACTAAAATTTTATGTAGTCATCTAAAAGCTCAGAGATTTTATCTGTAAATTTGAAAAATCATTGATGGAATATAAGAATGATGGTGGGGTTATAATACTTCTTTTGAGAAAAGTAATAGTCCAGAGTCATTAAAAGGGAAGTGGAATGGTGGAAGAGTCTATTGGCATAAAGAATGAACAAAGTACTATGCTGAAGTTTTTTGACAGGTCATCCAGCTTTTGGTAGGTTGATCTCTCTCCATTACTCAACATCACTTCCAGTGTTGTAGAGAGATTTTGAAGTAGAAACAGAGGAATGGGAATCAGAAAATATAGATCATCAAGATGTACCAGTGCAGCTGCACATATCTGCTACTCATAGGTGCACATTTTCTCAGCATTTTAAGACACTTGCTACCCCTCTTAACAAACTGAGTATCTCTAGTAACATGACGCCCTAATAATTAAGGCAAAACCAGCAAAAACATTCTTTCATTTCAGGTAGCATTGAATTCACCTGGAATATTTAAAAAATTCATTGTCAGTAAGATACTGGTAATAATATCAGTTCATGATACCAGTGCTATCAACCAAATCAAATATTGCCCTTAGGCCACAGAGCCACATGTTTTTAGCAATGTATGTTTTACCGCATTTAGCCACAATCTCTTTGTAACTGCACACTGATCGAGATGGTATAGGAAACTGACTGGCAGCATGTGAGAAGATGGAAAGATCTTTACCCCAGAAAGTCTGATGTTGCCTCTCTCTGCTGTGTCCACAGACATGAGGTCCGCCCTGCTGTGTATCTGGAGTAACATGATTAAATCAATGGAATTACTCCGGATTTTCTCCAACTCAAGGGCACACAGTTTTTGGCAGTGGGTACTCAGCAGCTCACCACTCAACCTGACACACACCCTGTGTATTGGCACAGATCTCTTAGCGCATTTCTGACAGTTTCATTAAGTAAAATCAGCTTAAACAAATTGGTGTGTGATCTTACTTCAGTGACTCCAGAAAACTCCATTGTTGGAGCTACTGTGTTGGAGGTCCACAAGAAATGAAAACCTTATACATAATAATATAAGTATAAATACTTATAAACTCTATGTCTCCCTATATATAAACATCTAGTTAATTAAGCCTACAAAATACTCAAATGTACAGATGTGAGCAATGTTTGAAATTGAGATAACTTCTTATAAAACAGAGGATCAATGAAGAGGAGGATTCAGTGCTTGAAATCAATCCAGCTGCATGTCAGGAATGCACACCAGGTTTATAGGACTAAAAATCTTTGTTTGAAAACACTGACATGTTTTTCCAACTGTCTACTCCTGCACATTCTCTGAGCACTTTCCAAGTGTATATCAAATTATTAGCTGCAAACAGTTTTCAACAGTATAATTTGTTACATATGCACTGGTCAGTAGAGAGAAGACAATGATTGTTTCTCTTAATGACAACAATTTGTCTGAAAATTTGCTCTCGGTTGTTTCTTCTGCCTAATTGTCCCTACTCTTTGCTTAAAGTGTATCTGGAGATATCTGGAGAGCTCTATTTTCTAGAAAGTGGGAAAACATTTATTCTACAATTTCTTCGGATCTATGGGTGTACAGTAACTGGAAATAAGGACTTAGGGCTGATTAGTGTCAGGTTTTTTGAGCCATGAAACAGGTAAAAATTAAATGCATATCTACATTTACTCTGGATTCAGTCCTTAGAAAGCAGTGAAAAATACTGATGACCAAATCCACCTGGTGATCAATGCAAAAGAGATCACATTCTTGTGTGCATGTACTTAGGGGATTCTCTTAAACAGCTAGCACTTGATAGATAGTCACTGCAGTGGTATCCTTCCCTCTATTTTGAGAAACCTGCAGGCTCTCTGCTTTGAGTTAAAGGGGCTTGTTGAGATCAGAGGAACAGCTACTCCATCTGTACCAAAGACAGTTAAGACCTGCAGGTAAGGACATGCATGTAGTTTTGTGCTGGCTGAGGTTATGGGGTGATGGTTGCAAAGGAATTAAGACAGACAAGGTGAAGCAAAGAGGTTACCAGGCAGAGGAGCAACTTGAGCCCTTATTCTTCAGATATTCACCAGACATCAGTGCACTCAGCCTTAAATGGACAGCGATGGCAGCAGGAGTCAAACTTGGTGGAAAAATTAGTAGGAAGAAGTGCACTTTATCTGCTATAAAAGAAACTGATAAAATTTTGCTG